>NW_024412394.1:9779011-9824018 GCF_014898765.1 Herpailurus yagouaroundi | reverse complement strand
GGGGGGTTGAGGTGGGGGGCGGAGACTGCTCGCTGCCCGGAACCGGCCCCCGCGTCCCCTTCGTGCCCGAGGCTATCTCTCGACGCTGTCCCCATCCCCACGGAGTCCTCCTTGCGGACTGCGTTCCCTGCCCGGGCCCCTCCAGCGCCTGACCTCGCTCGGCGCTGCCCATCCTTCGCTTCCTTCCCACAGAGCCCACTCCCGGGCTCCTGTCTCCAGTCTCCTCGCCTGCTCAGTCTTCCCCGCCTCCGCCCTCCTGCTGCCCCCACCTCCTTCTGTCCGGACGCCCCTCTTCCTCCTCGGCTCCTATCACTCAGAACCGGAATCCAGGTCCGGCCGCCTCCCAGCCTGTGCCGTCCCACAGGTGTCCGCAAGTCCGGCCGTCCATCCGTCCGTCCTCCTGGGGCCGGCGCTGACCATGCCCAGCGGCTGCCGCTGCCTACATCTCGTGTGCCTGTTGTGCATCCTGGGGGCACCCGTTCAGCCTGCCCGAGGTGAGCGCGCCCCCGGACTCAGGTCGCGGCCCTGCCCGGCCATCCCTCGCTTGCGCGTTGACCTCTGCCGGCCAGAGACGGCACTGCAGCCGCTCGACCCGCGGGGTTGGCGAGACCCAGGTAGTCCCGTTGCAATTCGAGGAGTCTCTGTTCTGCCTGAGCCCAAAGGGGAGCTCCCCAATTACTGAGACCCCTCGTCCTCCAAGCCCCGCATCTCAGGGAGACGAACCCTAACCCGGTCTCACCCGTCCTACGTCAATCTCTTGCAGCCGATGACTGCAGCTCCCACTGTGACTTGGCCCACGGCTGCTGCGCGCCTGACGGCTCCTGCAGGTAGCTCTCTCGAACACGTGCTCCCAAACCCCCTTGTTCCCCGTTTCCCAGCAGGTCCACACCCACAACCAGGTCAAGCCCCATGGCAGAATGTCTAGGGGCTTAGAATCCTGCTGTTCACTCCCTATTCCCTCATGGCCACAGGACAGACTAGTCAGCCTCTCCTTTACCCCCAGTTCTCTGCTTTGCCTCTCTTAATGCTGCTTCTCGCTTATGCCTCCCCACTTTTTTACCCTCCCAAGGCTGATCCAAGCATTCTGAAATGTTCCTCCTCAAGATACCAGGAGGAAGACCTGAAGCTTGAGAGAGTTTGGAGATCGGGGCCCATGAGGAAAGGGGGGAGATAATGATATAAAGAGAATGGGTTTAGTCTGAGAAAAGCTGCGGAAGGGTTGCTGTGGAGAAGCACTCAGGAAAGAGGATCTTTCTTGATGCATTTGAGTAATTGACTCACTGGAGTGGGGGATGGGCAAAATCTGTAGTAGGAGAAAAGTGCACATAAGGAAATGAGCTGACAGAGCAAGGGGCCGGAGGGGCTGGCAGTGTTTGGGACACTCTGAAATAGTTCAGACCTTTGTCCTGAAATTAGGATGGGAGGATAGTCCTGATGACCTTTCAAGGTCACTCTTCTTAAACCATTTCTGAGCACCTCAGACATGCTAGGAATGGCACTGGGGTTATTTACAAATATCTTAATTTCTTCCTCAACCCATCCCTGCCAAGCATATCTCCAGTTTACAGATGAGAACACTGAGGCCCAAAAAGGTTAGACAAAGTGCAGAACGAGGACTTGCATGCTGGCGTCTGATGGTCTGATTCCATATGTATGTCCTCTGACCCTGTAGAACCCTATGCCTACCTGGGATAGGCCTGCTTTCCCTTTAGGGGCTCTCATAGGTCCTGTTTTCTAGAAGATCTGGTCCTCCCTCATCCATTTCCTCAGATTCCCCTACCCAGAGCCCTGCTCCTGTGCTTCTCCCCATCAGGTGTGACCCAGGCTGGGAGGGGCTGCACTGTGAGCGCTGTGTGAGGATGCCTGGCTGCCAGCACGGTACCTGCCACCAGCCCTGGCAGTGCATCTGTCACAGTGGCTGGGCGGGCAAATTCTGTGACAAAGGTAGGGGAGTAGAGAGGTTAGTTGTTGGGCTGGGGACCCTGTGTGTTTTAGGAAAAAATCCATCCAGACTTAATACCTATTGTGTCTGGCTCAAACCCTCAAATACATGGTATTTTATCATTTTAGACTTTATACCTGTTGCCTAAATTGGGCCTCAACATAATCCTGTGAGGTGAGCCAGGCAGCTGCTGAAAATATACTCACATTTTACAAATGAGGAAACTGAGGCCCATGGATGATACAACTTGCCCCATCACTTTGAGACAGGTTGACAGTGCTAGCGCCAGGAGCCTCCAGAGTCCGATTCAGTGTTGTTTCCCCACACCGCACCATACAAGCTCTGGGTGGGTTTGTAGTGCAAGTCACGCCCACAGAGTTTTGGGTGGGGCCTGGGCAGGTCTGGGTGCCAGATGAGGGGCTATCCCAGAGCCTTCCCGGTCTCTCTCCAGACGAGCACATCTGTACCACGCAGACCCCCTGCCGGAATGGAGGCCAGTGTGTCTATGATGGGGGCGGCGAGTACCACTGTGTGTGCCCACCAGGCTTCCATGGGCATGACTGTGAGCGCAAGGCTGGACCCTGTGAACAGGCAGGGTGAGTGCTGGCCTGGGGGTGAGTGGGAGGTTAAGGGACAGTCTGGTGACAGAGAAGAAGCAGGACTGTAGAGAGAGTGGTGGTGAAGTATTAGGGCTGAGGAGAAGTCCCACATGGGGGCACCTGAGGATAAAACCCCAGTCTGCCAAAGTGTCCCCAGTTCAGAGTTTCTCAACTTTTCGGGTACCATCGGAACCATTTCCCCAACAACAAAAACCTGTAGGAGCTGGAGGTGTAACTCATCAATGTGTGACTGCTCTGGTGGGGAAGGTGGGTGTGGGGAGGTTGAGGACGTAGGACTTTACCTCGGGAAAGCTGGCACACAGCCCCTATAAAGATGTTGCACACAGCAGCCTTGTGCCTCACTGTGAATGAAGAAATGGGGCTGCAGGGCTGGACTTGTCCTCATTTCTGCCTCAGGCCTGAGAGCTTATGAGGATAATAATAGCACACTTGCCTTGAGCCTGGCCTTTGTTTGACATTGGATTATCTCATTTAACTCTCGCAGTTTGGGAAGCTGGGTACTATTCTCATTTTCTAAAAAAGATTTTAAGTAATCTCTACGCCCAATGTGGCACTTGAACTCACAACCCCAAGATCAAGAGCTGCATGTTCTACCACCTGAGCCAGCCAGAAGCCCCCTTATTCTCATTTTTAGAATGAGGCGTTCAAGGCTCGGAGACAGTGGCTCAAGGGGACATAGCTAGAAAGGGGGTAGAAGGGTAGCGGTGGTCAGGATGCTGACCTGGGCTACCCTGCAGGTGCCAAGTTGGCATCAGTAGCGTCTTTCACCCCCACTGCAGCTCTCCATGCCGGAACGGTGGGCAGTGCCAGGACGACCAGGGCTTTGCCCTCAACTTCACCTGCCGCTGTTTGGCCGGCTTCGTGGGTGCCCGCTGTGAGGTCAATGTAGACGACTGTCTGATGCGGCCTTGTGCCAATGGCGCCACCTGCCTGGACGGCATAAACCGCTTCTCCTGCCTCTGCCCTGAGGGCTTTGCTGGACGTTTCTGCACCATCAACCTGGATGACTGTGCCAGCCGCCCATGCCAGAGAGGGGCCCGCTGTCGGGACCGTGTCCATGACTTTGACTGTCTCTGCCCCAGTGGCTATGGCGGCAAGACTTGTGAGCTCATCTTACCAGTCCCAGATCCTGCCACCACAGTGGACATACCCCTGGGGCCCACCTCAGCTGTGGCGGTACCTGCCACAGGGCCTGTCCCCTACAGTGTGGGGGCAGGTCTGCTGCGCATCTCAGTGAAGGAGGTGGTGCGGAGGCAAGAGGCTGGGCTAGGTGCAGCTAGCCTGGTGGCCGTGGTGGTATTTGGGGCCCTCACTGCTGCTCTGGTCCTGTCCACAATGTTGCTGACCCTGAGGGCCTGGCGCCGGGGTGTCTGCCCCCCTGGACCCTGCTGCTTCCCTGCCCCACACTATGCTCCAGCACGCCAGGATCAAGAGTGTCAGGTTAGCATGCTGCCAGCAGGGCTCTCCCTGTCTCCTGACTTGCCCCCTGAGCCTGGAAAGACCACAGCACTGTGATGGAGGTGGGGGCTTTCCGGCCCCCACCTTCACCTCCTTGGCTTCTCAGACTGGAGTAGCCCTTTCTCGCCACCCCTCTCCTGGGGTACACACACTGAGGGACCTCAGCCTCACACCAGAAATATTATTTTTTTAATACATAGACTGTAAGATGGAAATTTTATCAAATAAAACTCTGAAAGTGCACGTGGGCTCCTTTGCCAGAAAAACCTGCCTGGAATCCCAGCTGCAAGATGGCCAGAGCAGAGGCCTGGCTCTGGGGAAGCCTCAGGACTATGTTCCCCAAGAAAGCACAGTTTCCAAAGGAGAACCCAGGGTCCCCTTTTCCCCTCTGAGAAATGAGGGAGAGGTAGAGCCACAAAGGAGAACGTAAGCAAGGTGCAAGCCAGCACCTCTGTACCTGCTCAGGATAAGACTGTGGGACGGGGGTCAGGCTCAGGGCCCTCAGGGAGAGGAGCGGGATCCCTGGTGGCTGCTCTGTAGCAGCTGCTGGAACAGTGAGTGGGGCTGGCTGCGCAGGGCGGCAGGGGAGTCCAGCTCCACAACCCTCCCCGCTTGTAGCACCAGCACCCGGTCAGAGTTCAGGATCGTGTTGAGCCTGTACGGGAGAAGGTGGTCAGTGGGGAGTGGAGGACAAGGCCCTAAAGAAGAAAGCTGAGCTGCTTGTCCCACCTGTCGTCCCCTGGACAGCACAGGTCTGCCCCACAGGTGTTAGCTCCTGGCTGGAGATACCCTTGGACAATGTGTTACTATATAAAGGGCCTGGAGAACGAGGAGCTGAGATTCACGAGGGATTGGAATCTCCAGAGCCCTGAGCCCTGGGGTCCCTGAAAGGAAGGGAGGCTCTGGGTTCATGTCACCATAGTCCCTGATTAGATTCTCACTCTGGATGCGGGCACACCTGTGGGCAATGGTCAGCACTGTCTTGTCGGCAAAGCGTTTGCAGATGGTCTGCTGGAGCAGTTGGTCTGTCTTCTGGTCCACACTTGCTGTGGCCTCATCAATACACAGGATCTGGAACATGTGGGGAGGGTTGGGGAGGAAAGGGAGGAAGAGGCTTAGCCTTGGCTCCGACCTAAGCACCATCCCTCCTGGCCAGGCCCAGCCCAGCCCAGCCTACAGATCCCCCACCTCGAGCTCTAAAAGGAAAGCTGTCTTAGTCTCTCAAAACCTCTCCCCAGCTCACTTCCTCACCCTGACTGTCCCCTCCCTTCTTCTGGGCCCTCTTAATTATCTCCTCCTATTGCCTTACCTTGGCATCCGTGAGGAGAGCCCTGGCCAGACACAGCAGCTGCCTCTGCCCCAGGGATAAGCTCCGGCCTCCCTCACCCAGCTCACCATCCAAACCACCTGCAAGGCACAGCATCCTCACTCCCAGGTCCCGGGCCTCATCCTGCTCCCTCCTTGCTCCTTCCTGCCACCACAGGGTAGGACCTAGTACTCACCAATGGACATGATCACCTCACTCAGGTGGCACTGCTCCAGGGCCTGCCACAGGGCCCTATCCTCATGCAGGCCCTGGGGATCCAGGTTTTCCCGAACAGTCCCACTGAACAAAAAGGGTTCCTGGGGGATGACAGCCAGCTGGGATCTGGGGGATAAGGTGGGGACAGGACATGGAGTCCTGACTAGAGATGTGGCCACTTCTGTTCCTAGCACAGGATTTTAGCTAGCCCTTCTGGGAAAGTTTGGGGCAAGACCCGAACATAACTCCCACTCTGGTCCCGAGTTGGCCAGCCACATACTTAGATCTGTGCCAGTACCAAGAGGAATATCAAAGACATCCAAGGCCTTGACTCTATCCTTAAGGAACTTACATCTGACTGAGGTACAAGACACGGAGAGCAGGAGTGAGACAAATTGTGTGGGCCTGACTCCAGCAGCCACTGGGGCAGCAGTGGCAAGGAATGACCAGAGTGTGAATGGGTAGGGGACACTTCAAGGTTGGAGGTGGGCCTGGAATTGGGTCCTGAGGAGCTATATGGTGGAGCTATAAGATAAGGCCACCACAGGTAAGAGAAGACAGGAAGAGGGGTGCCTGGGTGGCTCAGGCGGTTAAGTGTCTGACTTCAACTCAGGTCATGATCTTGCAGTTCATGGGTTCAAGCCACATGTTGGGCTCTGTGCTGACAGCTCAGAGCCTAGAGTCTGCTTTGGGTTCTGTGTCTCCCTCTCTCTCAGAAATAATAAACATTTTTTTAAAAATTTAAAAAAAATTGGGGCGCCTGGGTGGCGCAGTCGGTTAAGCGTCCGACTTCAGCCAGGTCGCGATCTCGCGGTCCGCGAGTTCGAGCCCCGCGTCAGGCTCTGGGCGGATGGCTCAGAGCCTGGAGCCTGTTTCCGATTCTGTGTCTCCCTCTCTCTCTGCCCCTCCCCCGTTCATGCTCTGTCTCTCTCTGTCCCAAAAATAAATAAACGTTGAAAAAAAATTTTTTTTAATTTAAAAAAAATAAAAAAGAAGACAGGAAGAGCAGAGCCAGGCCTTGGGATCAGTATTGGACTTTAGAAGACAGAGCTGCCCTACCTCGTGCATACCATGAAACCCAGCAAAAATGATACTAGGTAAACCTGGAGGTTGGGGGTAAGGAGATGATTAGCCCCAGAAGAGGCCACTTGTGGCTAGGGGCAACTGGCCCAGGTCTCGAGCTGTCCCAAGCACCGCCTGCTGAGCATCAGAGCTGAGGGCATCAGTATGGGGCACTGCCCTTGGTAGGCTCGGGTTCAGGAGGCACAGACTGGTGGGTCTCAACCAGAGGCTATGTGCTGGGAAATAGAAGGTGAAGCTGGAAAGGTGGGTCTGGGTCGGTCAGACTGCAGACCTTGAGACCACAGCTATGAGTCTGGACCTGATCACCGGGAGCTCACCATCCTCACCTCCTTGTCCTATGCTCCATCCCGCCCCTGATTGGCCCTGGCTGCCCCGAACTGATATATAGCCTTCCTAGCTGGACCTTCCTCCAAGTGCCAGTAGTCTGGTTCCCTTCTTCTCTCTCCCCCAGACCTGAGCTCGGCCAGCTCCAGCTGGCTGGTGTCCACACCGTCCAGCAGCACTCGCCCCGAACTAGGTTCCAGCAGCCGGAAGAGCACCAACAACAGGGAAGACTTGCCAGAGCCCGTGCGGCCCACGATGCCCAGCTTCTCTCCAGGCTGCACGCGGAAGGTCACCCCATCCAAGGCATTCGGCAGCCCTGGCCGGTACACCAACACCACATCCTGGAACTCCACGCTCCCCTGGGTCAGCCAGCCAATGCCCAGCTGGTGGGTCCGTGGGTGGGAGAGAGAGGGAGACAGGTGAGGTGGAAGAAATCAGGAGGAGGAGGGGCAATGGAGAGTGGAGAGAAGAATAAAGAGAAAGGGTTGGTGTGAGAGGAAAGGGCGCATGCCACAGAGACGGGGCCCTCTCGATGAGGGCACAAAGATGAGGGAAGCTGTGAAGAATGGGGGATCACATGGGGACGTGAGAGGAGCTGAGAAAGATAGTGAGGAGCGAAAGGAAAGGAAGTGGGGGAGAGATGGGGCATGTCAGGAGGGTAGGAGGGTCCTCCAGGGTTCCAGTGCCCAGGCCTGGGGCGGGGGTGCAGGCCTACCCGTGGCAGCTGGCCCTGGGGCTCTTGGGGTAGGTCACAGGAGTACTCCTCCAGTCGCTCGACGCTCACCAGCATGGTTTCTGTCTGCGTGAAGCTGCTCACCAGGCCCGAGAGCAGGCCCGTCAGGGAAAGTGCGTAAGATAGTGACAGGCCCACCAGTCCTAGGGGAGAGGAGCACAAGCCACTAAGGGATGCCTACACACGGGGGTGCATGTGGAGCAGGGGTGGGGCAGAACAGGAGAATTTCAAACCATGGACTGTGGGCATGTAAAGGAAGCCAGCAGAGAAGCAGAAAGACACCAAGACCTAGATAGGAACCACAGGAGGCTGGCCACAAGGGAACACAATGGGCCTGGAGAGGCTACAAGGGATGACCATGGAAGACGGGCCTGACAGAGTGCTGGGGATGGGGAAGAGCAGGAAAGGGGTGAAGATTAGAAGACTCAGTTCTAGTCCCAGACCCACCACCACCTGGGCGAGTTTCTCCCTAGGACTTAGTTTCCTCAACTCTACAATGCAGGCAATGAGAATCACAACATTCCTCCCAGGACCCCTGGGTGGGAGGTGAAATGTTGGTGGGGAGAGGTCTGGAGTGAGGGGACAACATGCTTCTGAGGTGAGAGTGAAGCTTCTGAGGGGAGAGGTGGCACCTGGGTTGGCGAGGCCCTGCTGGTGCTGCACCAGGGCGATGCCCGCGATGGCACTGACCACTGTGGCCCCCATGAGCTGCAGCCGAATGTCCAGCCACTGCATTGCAGCACTGGCAGCAAACTGGCACCTCTGGTTTAGCTCCAGGAGTCTCTGGTTCTCCTCTTCAAACCTGGTGAAGGCCAGGAGGGAAGTAAGGCCACTCCATTGTTGCACTGACCCATCCAGACTTCTTCCCCGAAACACGTCTTTCTTGGAGCTGATCTACACACCCACAGGCCTCTCCTCAGGGGTATAGAGGGGCCAGTGTTTGGCCTCACTATCCCTTTATTCTGTTTCCTTCCTCTTTCCCCTAGGGTACCGCACCCACGTGCCCTTCTTCTCAGGGGTCCTTCTCCCCTCCTTCGGCACCTCATCCCTCCCCCACTCCCCGTGGCTGGGAGAGGCAGACTTCATACACCTGTGAGTGGCCCCGGCGGCCCGGAGCACTGCGAGGCCAGCCAAGGTGTCGGCCAGGTGGGTGTAGAGGGGAGACAGCGTGAGGCTGCTCAGGCGCCGCAGCTCCCGGGACGAGGCCCTGTAGTGGCGCTGCACGCGGTAGTAGATGATGCTCAAAGGTGGCAGCAGCAGTAGCAGCCAGGGCAGGCCGGAGCCCAGCACAGCCAGGAGGCCCAGCAGGCCTACTGCGTTGGCCAGCAGGATGTTGAGCATGAAGGGAAGGCTGTCATCTGCACAGGCCACGTCGGAGGAGAAGCGATTTAGGACCCGGCCCGCGGGTGTGGACTCGAAGAAAGTCACTGGCGCCTGGGAGAGGGGGTGTGGTTGCACAAAGGCAGGGCCTGGCAGAAGAGGGGTTGGGAACAGCACTGGGGGATGGTGGGGTGGGGACAAAGGCCCAAAGTACAGAATAGGAAAATGTTCCCAGAGTTTGAGGGCAGAGAGGAGGGGCATGTGGAGCTTGGAGGGAGACTACCCCAGGCTGGGAAAGATACTATCCCATCCCTCTGGCCAGTGGTGACCCTAACAGGCCATGCTGGCCATTCCTCTACCTCCATGCAAGACATACCTACTCCCCTTTCAAGGGCAGGGAGCCAGTCTCTCGCTAGAAGACGGGCACTTCAGGCCAGTGAGTGAGATTGTTAGATGTCAGGAGGAACATCCTGATTACCCGTGGGTGGACAGAGTGATAAGGACAGCAGTCAAAGTCAGTATTATCTCATGGCTAAGCATTCGGATTCCAGCCCTGCCAGTTACTAGATGTAACCGGGAGACTCCAGGCAAGGAGCTTAATCTCTTAAAGGCCCCTGTTTCTCATCTCAGAAACAGGGATAATAACAGAATGGTAGCTCCCAAGGCTGCTGGTAGGATTGAAAGCCACATACAGCAGTCAGGTGCTTAGCACAGCCTGCCTGGCCTAGAGTAAGTGCTCAGCAACCACCAGCTGTTTAGATGGCTACTGTGAGGGACTGTCTCAAAGACAGCCCGTCCCTTTCCTCACCTTCTCCATCCCCCCAACTCTCTGCCTTTACTTGGGGAACAATCTTCTTAGGGCAGGGGACTAGGGCAAAGGACTTTCAGAAGCACCTCCTAAAGCCAGTTTATAAGAAAGGAATTCTATCACAGCCTGAAGATGCCCTGCTCCTGGAGGAGAGGCAGAACAGTGGGCAGCTACTCCCTGACAGGCAACAGGAAGACCTATGTAGTACCCGGTTCATGGCCTCGTTCTTCACAGAACTAGGTTTGCCCAGGTCACTTCACTCTCAGAACCTCAGTTTCCTCACCTGCAAAATGGGGATAACAGTACCTACTTCACAGGGTTATTATGAGACCCAGGTAACAGACATGAAAGGGCTTTATAACAAGAACAACATCATTAACAATAATTACTAATTGAGTAGTATGTGTCAGGCACTATTCTAAGCACTTTCCATGTACTAATTTAATCCTCGTAAGTCTACAGGGTCAGCAACAGACTAGATATACACATAGCAACAGGGATCAATCTTAGAAACAGTCCTAAATAAAAACTGTAAGAAATGGATCGTCATTTATAAAAATGCTGGCACACAAAACATACGCATTTGCAAAAAGACAAACACAAAAATATATACTGGGGCGCCTGGGTGGCTTAGTCGGTTAAGCATCCGATTCTCGACTCTTGATAGCAGCTCAGGTCATTATCTCTGGGTTTGTGAGATCCAGCCCCACATTGGGCTCTGTGCTGACAGCTCGGAGCCTGCTTGGGATTCTCTCTTGCTGTCTCTATCCCTCCCCCATGCACGTGCTCTCTCTCTCGCTCTCTCTCTCTCTCTCAAAACCAATAAACATTTAAAAAAATTTTTTTCAAATCCCACAAAGACACATACTAACTAACCACACTTAGAATGGTTGCTTATCAAGGAAAGGACAGAAATGGAAATAGGGTATGCAGATAACAGGGAGCAGATAAAAAAAATTAAAAAAGGATCTTTCATGATCTAAGGGGTGTCCTATGTTCCATGAATAACTCAGGCCTCTGCACTTGAAGTCCAGAACAGAAGTGACTCTGAGAAAGATTCTCTTCTCCCCATTTTACAGATGAGAAAGCTATAGGCTTAAGTAACTGGGTCTGAATGTAGGTAGATGCTCTCCAGGTGTAGAAGGCTCTCCAGGCCTTCTGAGTCAAGTGCTGTACCCTCCTGTGAGGGCTATCTTTTTCTGAGGACTAGGAGGTAGGATGGGGCCCCAATGGAGCCTAGATACTGAGAGGGCTCCCTCATGCCACCTCCACCCTCCCATCCCCTCACCATAAGGACTCGACGAAGCAGGCGGTGATGCAGGGTGGCGGCCGCTCGGATGGTGCCTGCTGCAAAGAGCACTGCCCGGAGAAGGGTGCAGAGGGAGTTGACGCCGGCAATGGTCGCATATACGGTGAGGTAGAAACGGATGTCTGAAGAGCCATTGGGGGCAGCTTTCGGCAGTGGGGACACTGAGGTGCTGGGTGGTGAGGAGGGGGCTGGGTAACCAAAAGTAGGGCCCCCCAGGTGTCCCTTCCCCTCCCCCATGCCAGCTCTCCCCACCAGAAGACACACCCCTGGAACACCAGCCCCCTACCTCTCAAGCCCTGCCTGGCAACACCTCAGGGAGACTGCCAGGCTTGCTCTAGCCCCAGCCACTCACTAGAGGCTTCCTGGGGAGAAGAGGAGCAGCTGGGCAGAGAGAAGTCCCGTGGATCCCGGGCTGCTGGGGGCTGGTGCCTCCTGGGAGCTATTCTTGTCTGCCTTCAGCTGAGAGATCCAGTGGGAGAGCCACCAGTCAGCAGCATTCCTTGTGGCTGGGTGAGGATTGGGAGGGAAAAGCTGTAAGTGAGACCCATTCTTTTGTTCCCTTCAAACACCCCCTTCCTCTGCCCTGGACTCTGGTTTCTACTCTTCTTCACCCCCCTGGCCCTCCTCACCTTGCAACTATCCCATGTCCTCCTCAGTGTGCCTATCACCCTTTAGCTCTGAGGAGTGCATGATCTGGCATTTGCAGAGTCAGGGCTAGTTGGGGGATGGGGGGGTGTGGTACAAATCAGAAGATGGCCTCAGAGTATACCCCTCCCGCCCTTGGGACTCTCTCAGCTGCTGCCCCTGCCTGGTGAGTCTCAGGGCTTTGTAAGTATCCGGACAAAGAGATGGCTGTGATGGGGACCTTGGCTGTGCTGGGATGAGGGGCTCTGGGGTTCACTCCAACCTTGCATGAGCAGCAACGAGAGGAGGATAGCTAGGGCCAGGCCCTGGCCCATGGCCCTCCAGTATGCTTGGTACACGTGGAAGGCCACAGCACCCTCCTTCTTGCTTTCTTCCTGCAGCAGGCGGCCACATATGTTCCTCTCCACTTCCAGCCCCGCCTTTGTTTTCTCCAGGTTCTGACCAGACTGTGCTGTGGCTGTGAGGATCAGAGAGGTGGGGGGTGGGGATGGGGGGGTTATGTCTTCAGGACAACAGTTAAACCTCAGGGTTGCAGACGGGCAGGGGAGCTTTGAGGAAAATGTAGCTCTACAGTATGGTGGTGACAGGCAAGCTCTTTCCTCACCCCTGAGCCATACCTGAGTCAGACTCTTGTCCATCCTCAACCCAGGCTTTGGGGACAGCCTGCACCAATGGCAAGATCTCAGAGGGAGGCCCTGGAAGGCAACAGGGAGATCAGCATGGGGCTGTCCTGGGTATGTACTCTGCCCTTCTCAATGCACCTGCCAATTCACTTCCCGTTCTCTTTGGACCTCTTCCCTGACCCTCCCTAGCAGGGCCCTGCCCTGGACCCCCAGACTCTGAGCAGGACCCTCAAGTCCATCTCTCTGTGTCTGCAGTCCAAGCAGCACAGACAGAAAATGTTCACCCCCAGAAGGACAGTCCTAGCTACCCATGAGCACTCTTCCAGAGTCACCTCTCCTAACTACAGAGCTTTCTCCTCATGTCACATGAAATTTTTAAAACTCTGGTGGAGCCTCATTTCCTCCTGTTTCTCTCCTAGTGAACTTGCAGACGGTCATGTCCCGCTGGATAATAATCCATCAGAGGTGGGGTTTTTGTTGATTTTTGTTTGTTTGTATTTTTAATAAAAAGACTATTCTAAACCTGATTGCTTTCTCTTCTCAAAGGACAAGAGTGTTCTCAGAGATCCTGGGCCTCTGTGTTCCCAAAGCACCCAGTTACACAGCCCAAGTCCCAAATCCACTGGCATTGCACCAGCGTGCTCCTTTCTCTCTTCCTCTCTTGCCTCCCACCAGTTCTGTGAAGGCAGGACAGGGTCTTTCATGAGACAGAAGGATGACAGGGGCCCAGGCCACACACGGAGGAGGTGGCAGAGTCTACATGTGACAGTCCACCTGCCCCTGTTACACCTGGGCAGACGGCTCTCTTCCTTGGGTGGGCTCCCACCCTTGTGGCCCACATTACCGGCTTGTATGAGGCGCCCGGCCTCCATCAGCAGCACCACGTCCGCCCTCTCCAGGTACTCGATGCGGTGGGTGCACAGCAGCCTCGTGGTGTGGCTCAGCACTCCCAGGATGCACCGATGCAGCAGGTGGTTGGCCACATCTGTATCCACAGCAGCCAGAGGGTCATCGAGGAGATAGAGGTCCTTTTCCTAGGGAGAGGTAGGGGCACAATGGGCACCAAGTCCAGGTCCTCTGGTTAGAACCCAGACCTCTCCTAGGACACAATCTTGAGGTAGAGAAGACAATTGAGAGGAACTCTAGGGGTTACCCTTAGAGCATAAGAGAAGGAGGTAAGAGCTGAGGGTGAACTTCCCTCCAGTCAAGCAAGGCCTGTGCTCAGCTTTGCTGGGTCCCAGCAATTCAAATTACACAATGCTTTTTAAAGAGCCTTTAATTCTGCCTTCAATCTGCAAAAGGGGGATGGGGTGGCCAAGGGCCCAACACCTCAGGAACATTAAGTAAAGAAGAAAGAAACCAGATGCTAATGAAAATATCTCCACTCCCCCTCCCTCCAAGGCTGCAGACTCCCCTATCTTTAATTTACCTGGTAGACAGCACGAGCAAGGGCAATCCGGGCCCGCTGTCCCCCGCTGAGGGTCACACCCTTCTCCCCCACCTCTGTCTGGTCCCCAGCAGGCAGGATCTGACAGAAAAGGCCCCCCAGCACTGGTCAGTGGGCTCCCCAATACCTTCTACTCCATCTCTTTGCAGGGAAGAGGTAGAGGGGGTCAAGAGAGCCAGGGAGCTTGAGGAGACTTGAATTTGGGTGAGCAAGCCACAGGGGATAACCCATAATTCCAATAATCCAATCCCCACGACCTCATGAAGTTGGTATTTTTGTCTCTCACAGATGAGACCAAAGTTCAGAGTAACTACCTTGCCCAAGGTTGTTCCACAGCTCGTAAGTAGTAGGACACGAATATAGATTTTTAACCACCCTGTCCCACTCACTACCTTGCCTTTTTAACAGGCAAGGATGATGATGGGCAAAATCAGTGTGATAGCTTTCATAGGTTTTTCCAGAAGGAATGAGAAGGAATGTACCCCAAGTCTTCCTGTGGCCTCAGGAGTGGTCCCCTTAGCTAAGGGGTATGCATACCAGAGGAAGCACCTGTGGTCTACCAGACAGCTTTTCCTTCTGAGGGAACAGCTTTGTAATTCATCTTTTTTCTTAGTGCCTAGAACAGTTCCCAGTACCCAGCAGACATCTGAGAAATGCTTGATGTAGAAACAAATGATATGAGGCACCTGGGTGGCTTAGTGCGTTTAACATCTGCCTTTTGATCTCAGCTTGGGTCACCATATTATGGTTCATGAGATTGAGCCCCGAGTCGGGCTCTGTGCTGAAAATGTAGAGGCTGCTTGGAATTCTCTCTCACCCTCTCTCTCTGTCCCTCCCCTCCCTCAAAATAAATAAATGAACTAAAAAAAAAAAAAAAAGGGAAAAAAAATAAATGATACATGGGCATAGGATACCCCATGGTCAATGTTAAAGGTCCTCTTTTCCAGGGAAGTTCCACATTTACCTGGACAGGGTAGTGGTGATAATAGTCCTACAGGGAACATGGGATTGAGTGGGAAAGTCACAGGAGAAATCTGGAATCTCATCCCTCTAAATTTAGTACATAGGATATAGGGGATCTAATGGACTTGCCCGGAGTAACCTTGACTCTCTTGACTCTCTTAAGCCTCTCTCTAAGTGGGAGGTGGGGGAGCCTCTTGAATCAGAACCAAACCTATGTAGGGCGAAGCCTGAGAGGGAACCCTCCCCTAGCCTCAGAGGCCTCAGGGTTCCCTTAGTGGCTGTGTGGAACACCCCATCACTACCACGGCTCTGGGTCCTACACGGAAGGGGGAAGCACGCAGCTGGACACTCTGGGAGGACCAAACCTAACAGCCAGTCTTTGGTTAATGGTGCTTGAGTAAAAGCAACCCCTTCCCAGAGAAGCAAGTCTCTGACTTGAGGTATCAGGGACATGGGGGAACAGGTAGCCAGGAGGTTTCAGGGCCAGGCACTCACACTGAGGTCATCACTGAGGGCGCAGGCTTCTAGCACTTTCTGGTACAGCTGGGCATCAAATGTCTTCCCAAAGAGAATGTTGTCCCGGATGGTGGCAAACTGGATCCACGGTTCCTGGGTCGCCAGGCCAAAGCCTTTGGACAGCCCCCACACTGCCACCCGTCCATGCAGCCTGCATTGAGCAGGGCCAGCAGCATGGGGAGCCAGCTCCCACTGGGTCCCTCCATACCCAGCCCCTGCCCCCCAGAAGCTTCTTTAGACTGCCATCAGTCTAGAAGTCTCTAGACTTCTACATCAGGTCCCCCTTCATGTCACATGGGTCTCTGAATTGGCAGCCACTGAGGTTGAGGCGTCCTAATGAGGCTGGGGGAGGGGGGTCATTCTGGTCTGGGAAGGGAAGAAATTGCTCTTTGGGTACAGCCAAGCAGCTGTCAGATCTGGATGTGCTCAGAAGCTCAGAGGAGAGCATGGCCACCACCCTACACTCACTTGTTCTCATGACAAAAGCCCTTCTTTCATACTTCTGCTCCTCTCTGGATCCCTCCCTGCATAACCACATTTTCTGAAATAGCGGCTGATGCAGGATGTTTCCATTTATTTCTTCACTCACTATTATACCACTTGCAACACGTTGGTGTGATGATTATAACTCACTTTCTTGACTGCCTTTCCCTTTCCAGACTGAAAACTCTCCCAAGAAAGGGACAATGTCTTGTTCTTGGCATCTCTGGACCCTAAAATGGTGTCCACCACATGGCAGGGACTAGGCAAGTGTCTGCTGAAGGTCAAAGCTGAGGACAGCGGGACACTAGAGGTTGCTCACCTGTGGAGCTCCCCAGCAATGGCGGCCAGCAACGAGCTCTTCCCACAGCCCACCTTCCCCACGATGCCCACCAAGGCACCCTGCAAGGAAGCCAGACAGGAAGTATCAGGTCTCCCTCCTGAGGCCCTGGGCTGCCAAACATTCCACAGAGGGTTCTCTCTGGGCCCCCACTAGTCTGTAAGGAAAGAATGTTCCAGCCCTCAGGCTGAGCTATGCCTCAGAGACACTGTGCAGCACCTAGAGAAGTATAGTGCTTTACTCCCCACTCAGAGGAGCGATCAGTTTCACTGTCTGTGTGAAGGGCCTCTGGAGAGAAGCCAGAGAGTATGCTAGAGAGAATGGGTGGAAATCTGCCCAGAATTTCCCAGGAAAGGTCAAGGTAGGGAGCCCAGAAGGAGAGGGGAGGGGAGGGACTCCAGGCTTTGGGGCCTGGATGCTGGGCTAACTATGTCCACCTGTGGCTAGACTTCTGCTATCTCAGAGTAAAAGGCAGTACTTTGCACAGATGCCCATTTCTGTGATTTACAGTTTCAAATTTTCTGTTCTCCCTTCATTTCTTAGTGGTAACATACATTCATGGGGCTATCTCCCTGCACAAAAAGGAAAAAAAATCCCTTTTTTTAAGAAAGAAGTAGAGCTCTTAGAAGCTCTATAATGCCCCCAATCTGTCAGCCAGTATTGACCCGTCTCTGAGTGGCCACCAGACCAAGCTGAGACCCTCCCCTGGGAATTCTCCCTTTTTTCTGGCTTAGCCTGTAAGTGGGAGGGCTGTCTGCAGTCACATCTTCTGCTCAGTGGAGAGCAAGTCCACTGAGAGAAGCAGGAGGCAGATGAGAGAAGTAGACAGAAGGAAAGTTCTAGGAGTTGAGTCCTGGTTCTGGGTTGCTGCTGAGATCCGGCTGCATGCATGCCCTTGGATTCTGCAATTCATCTTTATATCCTCATTATAAATTCCTGTTTGCTTAAGCTAGCTCCTGTTTCTATGACTTATATCCAAAAAGCCCCAACCGACACATTAGTAAAATTCCTTTGAAAAATTCCAGCCTTGTCTTGCCTGAACTAAGAAAAACAAAATATACAGCCCATGCCAGAAATGTGAGCCAAATGTGGTAGAGACTAGAGAATGCTGGGTTGAGCTGTGGGGCAAAGGGTTGGATAGGGGTCAGAAAAGAGTGAAAACTCAGAAGCTGGGTAAACAGAAGTCACTGTCCTGCCAGGAATATTCTTTCAAGTGTTTGTCTGAGGGTGTATGCTATGGTGTGAGTCACAAGGTGTGATTCCTTTTCACCAGGCTAAATAGAGGATTATCTACCCTCTTTGCAAAATCCTTCTCAGAAGAGACTCCTGGGCCTCTCCCCTGGTCCCAGCCTGGGGCAGATGCTGAATAAGCTCTGGGGTCTGTTCTCAACTTGCTGGCCTCTGAGGGACAATGGAGAGACAGACATACTTGTTGGCCTGCACTAGGAGGATATACCTGTCTAAAGACCAGGGAGAGAGTGGACAACTCTGAGAAAGCTGTGTTAATGGGAGGGTGATCAGAGATAAGTGTAGACCTGCTCACCACAGCCCCTCCAGTCTTTCCCTCAGTGATTAGAGACGTAGGCCACCTAGCTACGGTTGGCACCATCCTTGCTTATCTGTCACTGAGTCCGCATCTCTCTCATTCATCTGGGGACTCCCCTAGGTTGTCTAACCAACAAACCTTCTTCACTTCGAGGTGACTGATGAAGGTCTCCTGGCTCGTTCCAACTGGGTCCCAGGAGAACAGGGCTTCATGCAGCTCCAACACAGTAGATGGCGCTGTGGGGGGATCTAAACAGGGAAAAAGGCATTCAACTTGGGATTCTAATGCACAATCTACCTACTTGGGGAGGGTAAACCAGGAGTGTGTCATTGGCTTGCTTGTCTTGTATCTACCTGCCCAGTGCTAATTCAGCCTATCTTGGTCTGAGGATTCTCCCACAGGAAATGGCCACTTGCTCTGCCTGGGTTCTGCTGCCTCTGGCTCTTCTTGCCAGCACCTATGTACAGCATCCTCGGGGCTACAGTTCCCTCCTCATCCTGTGCCAGGTTCTTCCCTTTAGCTTCCCATTACCTGAGCTATAGTAGGCTTGGGGGTTCTGGTTGGGAAGGTCAAGGAAACGCTGAATCCGGTCCAAGGACACTTTGGCCTCCAGGAGGCCATTAATCACCCAAGGGAAGCTGTTGAGGGGAAGAATGAGCATGCGCACCAGTGCCAATGCCGTGAACACCTAAGTAGGATAGAAAGGGGATGAAGCATCACCTGAAGCCCAGGAGCTATCTGAAGGTCTGCTCTATGGGTGGCCTTGTGGACAGGTGTGTGGAGGGAAGAACAGGGCAGCAGCAGCAGAATTGAGGGGTTGGCTAGAAAATCCTTGGGTCAGAGATGGCAAAGGTAGTCACTTCAGAATCCTAGAAATCCCAGATGTTCCTCCAGGGATCCAGGTTGCACCTCAATAAGCACAGAGGCCTGGCGCATTCTGAGACCCTCTCAGAATTTCTAAGGACAGACATCATCTGGCCCTGGCCAGAGCCAGCACTACATCATGGACCTTTTTTGCCCAAGGCTATCAGAATGGGGATCAGGGGACCTAACATGGAGACTGGGCCTGAAGTCAAAGAAGGAAGAGAGGAAAAAAAAGGAATGTCTTCACAGAGGAGAAAGGGTTATAGATCTGAGACCCCAGAAACTTCAGAGAATTCCCGCTTGGTTAGGAAAGGGTAAGGCAGCCAGGGATCCTCCTTCCCAGTAGTCCCGAGGGTCTGAGCCCACCTCCCAACTCCATTGCAGTCTCTGGCTGCTGCCTCTCTCCACGCTTTGCTACAGCCATCCCCTCCTCTCCTGGTCCTCACCTTGGTGGCAGTGAGCTGGTGCCCCATGAGAACATAGGTGATGAAGATGACGATGGAGATGACAACCGGCAGGGCAGCCCACAGGTACACACAGGCTGCATCCAGGTATTTGATGACCCTGAGTCGCCCCAGTTCTCTAGCTCGACAGGCCTCTACTCGGGCCCCTAGGGCCTGCTCCCACCTGAAGAACTTGATGACTCGAATGCCACTCAGCAGCTCTGTCATGAGCTAGGGATAGAGACCAGAGGGCAGTGTGAAGTGGAAATACTGCTCATGTGTGTCCATTCTCCTCTACCCAGTCTTCCCCAAGCTCCTAACAGAGGAGGCCAAGTACTCCAAGCTCCCAGATACTCTGTACTTCCTAGCCCTGGTTTTCTTCCCACCTCAGCCCTAACTTGAAACCCTGCCTTCAAATCCCTTTCAGCCCCGAGTTGCTTCCCCTGCCAGTCTTTTACTTCTCCTCCATGTGTGCTCCAGCAGGGAACAAGTCAGAGTTGGAATCCCCCCCACCTTCCTAGGAGATGAAGTGATAGAAACTACAGGGGTGTTACCACACTGGGGTAAAAGCACTCCTTCCATGAGATGAGGGACTAAGACTACTTCCCAAAGCCAGAAGAAGATGGTTTCAGGAGCTAGTCACCAGTATGGCCCATGGCTAGAGTATACAGGTGTAAGAGGCCACAACAAAACCCAGGGTCAGACAGGCCAACGAGCCCAGGCAAGATGGGCAAGGGCCAGATAAACTCTTTGGATCCCAACACTCACACATCCCCAGCCTGCAAGTCAGGTTGGCACTGGGAGTCTTCCCAGATGGTGCTGGAGATCTAGTCTGTAGCTGTCATGGGTAGGGGAAGAGGCCCTGGGCCATAACCAACTATGACAGTCCTCCTCCCTGTTAGCACTCTGAGCTACTCCCAGAAGAGGCTGATAACTATGCTGTGTGGAGCTCCAGGCCTGCCATCCCTCAGTCACTGCAGAACCCAGAATTGACTTAGCCAGACCCTCCTCACCTAGCGTTGGTCTAGACTGAAGACTGACCTACTCCCTCCCCCACAACCCACCCCTTAGAGGTAGCTGGGGTTCTCCCAGGCCTCTGTACTATGGCTACGGGATGGTCTGTGCCCTTAGATGAGGAGGCAGGAGGCTCGGGTCCTAGCACTAATACTAAAAACCCATTTGGTCCAGACAGGCTACTTCCTACCTCCTAGAATTGCTGTATAAGCTAATACTATAGTATTACTAATGGGTCCTGTTCATTTAGTGCTTACTTTGTGACTTGCCCTATACCCAGTGTTACCTAATATAATTATGGTCATTTCTTAGATGAGGAAACAGAGGCCCAAAGAGGTTAAGTGACTTGTCTGGGATGATGAAACTAGTAAGTGGTAGATTTGGGATTTGAACCCATGTCTGTCTTTCTCTAGTCTGAGCTCTTAACTTCTAGCTCTTAGCAGTCTGAGATCTTAACGCCCTCAGGCACTGTGCATGGGAGGACCTGGGGACCAGGATGCTGGGCGGGGTCTCCGGATTTCTGAGGGACCCCAAGTAGCCCCTCACCTTAACCCGTGCATCCTTGTGCTGTAGCATCTCCCGGTTGCTGGCCATGATTCGGGTGGCAATCACTTTGTTGACAGGGACCAGTAGCAGTGCCACGATCAGACCACCCACGAAGGCCACGCCCACCTGGTGGTGCAGCAGGTAGAGGGTGATGGCCAGCTGCAAGGGCAGGCCCCAGGCCTCATGGAAGCTCCCAGCAAAGTTGAGTAGCCGCTCAGAGTCGGTACCTAGCAGGTTCAGGGCCTCCCCAGCAGGAGGGCGTCTGGGCCCCAGCTGTAAAGCCTTTCGGTACAGAATATTCAGCACAGCCCCCCGTGCCTGAAGTGTCACCTTCCGTATCTCGTACCCATACTGATTCTGCAGCACAGCACCCAGGACAGCCCCACCAGCTAGCGCCAGGGCATAGAGCAGGCCATTGCTTAGTGGCTCCTGCCCCTCCTCTAGGAAGCCCACCAGTAGGGAAAGCAGCAAGGGCCCCGAGAATCCCAGCATGGTCCCCACCAGTTTTAGCAGTCCAAGTGCCAGGTAGCGCTGCCCAAAGGCCCCATACAGGGCCCTCCACAGCTGGGCCCCTTCCTGCCAGCATGCTTGGAAGACTCGAGCCAGGTAGGTGGGGTGCAGCCTGTGTGGAAGGTGGCAAGTGTCCTGGGGCTGCCGTAGCTCTCCACGGGCCCCTCGGGACAGCAAGGGTGTCAGCCAGGCATAGGAAAAGCGTGACAGCCAACTCTCCCCATCTTCAGCTATCTCAGGTTCCTGTTCCTGGGACAGGAGGGGCTCCTGGGCCCAGGGCTCCCGTGGTCCCCCGGGGACTGCCCAGCCCAGTCCATAGGCCAAGAGTGCAGCCAGCTGCAGGATGAGAAGGCATAGGCGGGACAGGGGTCCTGGGAGAAGTGGGGGCAGAAGTGTGCCTCGTTGGCAATGCCATAACAGGGTGAGCACTAGGGCTGGGGCTGGCAGGAAGGCAGCCAGAGCCAAGGCCAAGGGTCCCCGGGAGTGGCCATGAGGGGAATGAACCAACACCCACAAGGCCAGGCAGTGGCTGGTCCAGCCCACAGCTGCCACGCCCCCTGCCAGCACTTCCAGCCCTATTGGCCCTGGGCCTGCCCCTGGTGGCAAAGCAACTGGAAGGAGGTCTAGCAGTGGAAAGACGGAGAGCAGGAAGGAAGCTGCAAGTCGGAGCCGCCAGCCAGGACTGCAGTGCAGGATGTAATCTGGATTCCTAGAGACAAGGGGGCAAAAGAAAAGGAGGCACATAATGGCCGACTGAGACCCAGACATTAAATAATAACTCACTTACCTAGAGGTAGTCAGTTCCCTTTCCTGCCTTGTACACCTTATTTCTATCCCATTTTACTCTGAAATTCAGGGCTTTTCCTCCAGGAAGTCTCCCTGTCACAACCTAATCCATTTTCCAATCTACCCATATAATTTCTGACCATTATTTTGCCACAGAAACTAACAATTTTTAGTTAAGGTTGTGTGGAACATGAAGACTAATTAGAAAAAAGAAAAAAAAAATCCCAGGAGCACCTGGCTGTCTCAGTCAGAAGAGCATGCAACTCTTGATCTTGGGGTTGTGAGTTTGAGACCCATGTAGGGTACAGAGATTACTTAAATGAAAATAAAAAGGTTTTAAAATCCTAAATTTTCACACAGATAACAACTAAGGAATGAGTATTTATTTTTATAAAATTATCTACCTAAAATAACCCTTAAATTCACCTGAAGCACTATTAGGTGAACTTATATATGGCTTCTACACTCTTATACTATAGCCTAAATTTTATGAAGCCTCAGAATATTCTACTCTCTGTCTTTCCAATGGTTGTAGAAGGTGGTATAGATCGTATTCCGTGACTCCATTTGCTGAAGAAAAATCTCTTTTTAGTTTTGTCTCTATCTTCTTGGCATGCAAAAAACAGTTTTAGCGAACAAAAGGGTGATCTGTCTACACTGAAAACCAAGTACAGGATAACACACCTGTAGCAGTGAATATTAGAAGGCCTTGAAGGTTCACACAGTGAGGTTAAATCTATTATTCCCTTTGTTAGCAAGGCTGGATTACTGAAAAAGTTTACCTGTAGATTAGCATGCTTTGGATTGCCTCTAAAAAGTCCAGCTAACCACAGCTATGTGGAGTGCTTTATATCGGAATATAAGTCAACCTTTAAGAATTTTATTTTCTAAGATGTGGGGACAGAACATTGGGCCCTTGGAGGTCCCAAGCTGGCCATCAGCCAGTCTTATGACCTTGAGCAAGTCTCCTTCTCTCTCTGCATCTCATTTTCCTCATTTCTACAGTGAGCAGTAAGGAGTCTGGACTCAAAGCCCTCTAATGTCTTTTCTTGTCTGAGATTCTGGATCTCTCTAAACCTTTTCAGCAATGTACAAAATGTCTGGTAAGTGAAATGAGATAACCATGGTTTCTATTGATTATATGATGGTCTTTCTTGCCTGCTCCTTAGACTGTGAGTTCCCAAAGAACTGTGTTTAATAGATACACCTCTGAGCAGGTTTTGGATGTCTGTGCTGACTAACCCTCTCTAGACTTCTGTCTCATTCTGTGTAAAATACAAATCAAGAGTCCCCCCCCCCCCCCCCCAGACCAAGCAGATCCCAAGTTTCTCCTCCTGAAGGGAGAGATTCATAAGCCCTGACTGGTCTTGGATAGGGACACATTCCATCTATCAGACTAGGGACTCTCAACGGCAGAGACTAGATTTCTCTCCTGCCTTGTCAGTAGCCAGAGTAACAGTAACTTTAGACATATCTAGTCATACAGGAAATAAATACAAAATCAAAGTGGGTTTGGCACTTGCACCTTAGAGACCCAAACCCAGAAAGACTAAAGTTTTGATTTTGCTCTTCTCTTCTACTAACTGCTTCCTCTCCAGCTGGTTACATATGCCTCTCTTAGTCTAGGAACACAGTTTTCTTTTTTATTAAAAAAAATTTTTTTTTAAGTTCACTTATTTATTTTTCAGAGACAGAGACAGTGTGAGCAGGGGAGGAGCGGGAGAGGGGGAAGAGAAAGAGAGAGAGAGAGAGAGAGAGAGAGAGAGAGAGAGAGAGAATCCCAAGCAGGCTCTGCACTGTCAGCACAAAGCCCGATGTAGGACTTGACCTCAATAACCATGAGAACATGACCCCAGCCGAAATCGAGTGGGAGGTTTAACTGACTGAGCCACCCAGGAGCCCCAAGGAACACAGTTTTCATACACGTGGTGGTGATAAACTGATCCTACAACTTCAACACAAGTTATCCTTTCCGTCTAAAAACATTGTTCACTCAATTATGCCTCCAATCCATGGCAGTTGGGTTTGTGCATCTAAAAATCTACAGAAGTGATGCTTTCTACCAAGCATCTGGCCTTTAAAAATGTACCAGGCACGGCGCTATATGCTTAAAAGCATTATCTGATTTAACCTCCCAATAATGCTTATAAGGCCCAGAGAAGACCGGTAACTTGACCCAAAAGAGCCACACTGCTGCAAAGTGCTAATGCCCAGATCCTATTCTATTTTTGCCCGACTCCGGAGACCTCACTATTCTGGTTAAACTGCCTCGGATATGCGGGTTTCAGGTGAGGTCTGCAGGCACACATGGACAGATGTCTTGCACCTGTTTCTACCCACCTCGGGGTGCCCCAGTGGCAGGCACTCAGCACGGCGAGGAGAGCGTGGGGCAGGGCGCTGAGCACCAGCTGGGTGAAGCAGTGGCCCGTGGTGTCCCCCTCCCACACCGGGAGCGGCTGCAACACGCTGGTCTCGCACAGCTGGGCCAGGAGCCGCTCCATGGAGGCTTCACCTGTGGAGAAAGCCGAGGTGGAGGGAGGAAAGGTTCCTCCCAGACAGAGGGGAATCCGTGTTCCCAACGGCGAAGTCCAGGCAGGGAGCCGACACCCTGGGAGACGGAGTGGGGGCGTTAACCAAGAAGCCGGAGTGGTGTCAGAGGGCTCTGACAGCCGGGTCGGCCAGCCTCTAACCCCGCCCCCGAACCGGGACCTCCCCTCGCTTTGGCGCGGAGGCCAGACCCCGCCCATTCTCGCGTTACCTCAAAGGGAAGTAGTCTGGCTCCCCCGAGCGGGCGGATTTCTGGGCTGGTTACATACCCTACCTGGCTTTTCCCCTTCTCTTGTGTCTCTGCCCCCAGAGATCCGGAACTTCTGACCTGGAGAAGCTACTTGCCACCGGATTCCAAGATCCCGAGCACTGGTGAATGCAAGAGTCTGCTGCTGGGTTAGGGTGCTAGCCTGGCTCGCTTGGCACCCCCTATAGGCGGGATGACCTCTCTGGCACCGTTTGCCCCGCCCATTTGCCAGGCTTTTGCGCGCGTGCGCACTTCTCTCTGCCGCCGAAGGTCTCATTGAGCCGGCGTGCTGGCGCGGCAGTCCCACCCTGCCGCGGGTTTACGCTACTTTATTTGCATAGGAACTGATGTCAGCTCTACTGCGACGTCATTTATTCACGCTCAGGTAGAGTACTAGCTCCCATCTGTCTCCTGTTTACTAGCAGGCACGTGCATTGCACTAATTCTTAAAGCTTACAGAACTGAGAAGCCCAACGTGCGAGGTACACGGACGTATAATGCCACTTAGGGACTTTTAGGCCATTTACTTCTTTACTCCAAGGCTGCATAACCTTGAGGAAGTTACTGACCTCTTTGAACTTAAGGGTTTTTTTGTTTTGTTTTTTATTTATTTTTGCCTGTACAAAGTGGGCAACAATACCAATGCCAAGGTACTGCTGAGAGAGTTGAATAAAGTGTTTAGGGCAAGCGCCTTGCTTAGAGTAGTCCCACAATAAATAAATACATTTTAGAAAAGCAGTGGGAAGAACATAAACTTTGTAGTTAGATGGACCTGGATTTAAATCCTGACTCCACCAATATTTAGTAGTGTGATCTCAGGCAAGTTACTTCTTTTTTCTTTTTCCTTTTCCTTTTTTTTTTTTTTTTTTTTTTAGGGAGATAGAAGTTTGTTGAATACACCGCAAGGGAGTGGCAAGCAGGACAGCAAAGGAAAGGCTGTCTGCCTTGGACAAGTTATTGCTTCATCTTAGTTTTATATCTGTTTATTGGGCATGGTACTGGAACCTTACAAAAGGGACACTGGTACCCCACACAGCAGGGACACCTGGGTGGCTCAGTCAGTTAAGTGTCCAGCTCTTGATTTCGGCTCAGGTCGTGATCTCATGGTTGATGAAATCTAGCCCCACATAGGGCTCTACACCGACAGCTTAGAGTCTGCTTAGGATTCTCTCTCTCTGCTTCTTCGCCTCCCCCGCTCACTCACACTCTCTCTCAAAATAAATAAATAAGCTTCTGGGGCGCCTGGGTGGCTCAGTCGGTTGGGCAGTGAACTTCAGCTCAGGTCATGATCTTGTGGTTTGGGAGTTCCAGCCCCACATTGGGCTCTCTGCTGTCAGCTTGGAGCCCACTTTGGATCCTCTGTCTCTCTTTCTCGGCCCCTCTTCCACTAACGTGTGCTCTCTCTCTCTCAAAAATAAACATTAAAAAAATTTTAATAAACTTTTAAGTAAGTAAATAAAGTTAAAAAATAGCTCAACAAATAACTATGATTACCCCATTTAATCTCAGTAAGATGCCTCATATCTCTAATGTCGGGAATTAGTGTTCCTATTTTTGCAACTTAAGAAATGTAGATTTGCATTTCACAACCACTAATAATTAATGAATCATTTAGGCAATGATCACCAATGGCTGCTAACCCACAAAAAGAGGGACAACCAGACATTGTATGCTTCCTTATGAAAAATAAAATATTCTTGTCAAAAAATCTAACTTGAATCTGATCAAGTCACTACATCTGATTATCTACTGGCAGGAAATATAGAAGACAGTTAAGCAGTACAACAGAGGTATCTGCAAGTAGGCAGATGTTCACAAGTTTATGTTAGCCACTGTAAATAAATACATCATTCTATACAGACGCCTGAGCTAAAGTGTATCTCATTGCCTGTGTACAAAGCAGGATGGGGTGAAGTTAAGTGTGGGGATCTAAGAGCCAGAGGACAAGAGGACTCTTTTTTAATTTTTAAAAAATGTTTATTTTGAGAGAGAATGAGTGGGGGAGGAGCAGAGAGAGACAGGGAGAGAGAATTCCAAGCAGACTGCACTGCCAACTCACGAACCATGAGATCATGACCTGAGCCGAGATCAAGGTGGACGCTTCACCAACTGAGTCACCCAGGCACACCAAGAGGACTCTTTAGAAAGGCCACTTCTGAAAAGAGGGTAAGAGGGGTAGTTAATGCTTCTGTTAAAGATTACTCTTCCTTTGCCATCTTCCACTCTAATCCATGGTCAGCTAGGTGCTCAGGCACACTGGGAGGGCCCAAGTTTCCACTGACCATCTGAAGAAGGTGGTGCAGGATGTGGCTCCCTCACTTTCATAACACTCCAGTGCCCTAATTTTCCACTGAAAGCTGGGCAAAGGAGTCACCGCTCTAGCAGGATAATTTCTGACTGTCACAAACAACCAAATAATTTACATTTTCCCCAGAACACAGAGGAGGAAAAATCATTTGAAACAAATTATTTCTCCAGTCCATATAATTTGGCCCTATAGTTTCACCTAGATTCCCAGAGAAATTTTATCCCATAGTTTCTAAAAAACGAGGCCAAGGGTACAAGTCTGTCTGCTTCCTTCCACTTTGGGGGAGTTGTTAGTAAGTGGAGTGACACCCAGGTGCAAATATGAGGTGGAGAGGGAGAGGAGGAACTCAGTGGTCACTAGTTAATTCACAATCTGTAGAGTGGAAGGATGGCCAAATTTACACTTAAAATAAACAGACAAATAAACGAACCTTAATACTCACATATCCTAGAGAGGTCAACCATACACTATGCAGGGCCACAGAGCAAGCACCAGCATTGGTCAGGAGGCAGAGCACAGTTCATGGCCTTTATTGGGCTTTCCACGGAAAAGGCAAGGCAAGGCAGAAGGAACAGTTTAGGATTGGCTAGTTTGAAATAATTTTGGTCAGCTGTAAGCTATAGGGGTGGTCCCTAGTAACCTGGTACTGGGAACTGGCATGATTTAGGGTGAGGGAAATACAGTTTACCCTTGAGCAATGTGTGGGTTAGAGTCACCGACACACCCTATCCCCCACCCTGTGCATAGTCAAAACTCTGCACATAACTTTTGACTCCCCCAAAACTTTACTAATGGTCCACTGATGCCTGGAAGCCTTACTGCTAATGTGAATAGTCAATTAACACATATTTTGTATGTTATATATTTTACATACTGTATTCGTATAATAAAGTAAGCTAGAGAAAAGAAAATGTCATTAAGAAAAATATAAGGCAGAGATTGTACATTTATATATTCATTGAATATATAAATTGAATATATAATATTGTATATTCATTGAAAAAAATCCAGGTATAAGTAGACTTTCAGTTCAAACCCATGTAGTTCAAGGGTCAACTATATTGGCTTAGTGTGTGAGAGATCAGAAGGTATTTGGGAGTATAAAATCTGGATGGGTTGGTTTGCATGTGAAAGGCATGCTTATAGGCTAGCCTAGGAGAGGCAGTCTCTCCCCAGCCAGAAAGGTTTTTTAACATGTTAAAATGTCATACAGAAAAATTTTTAAGTATTTACAATACAACATGTTTATCTTATAACATTTTAAATATTTTTTTTGTCAAAATCTCTGAGCTGTATATTTTTAACTCATTAAATGTATGGAAAATGTCTGCCATATAAATGTACTGACAAAGTCTGTCCTCAAATACGTCATCTTCCAATTGAAATAAACAGGTTAATAATGACCCTGTAATAACAACAATATCTCACTCTGAAGTTTATGCTAAATAGACTAAGAAGATATGGCATCTTGCCATGAATTTATCTTTGAAGGAAATAAAGTGACCTTATCTGCTGTACTTTTTTTTTTAATGTTTATTTATTTTTGAGAGAGAGAGAGAGCGGGGAAGGGGCAGAGAGAAGGGAGAACGAGGATCTGAAGCGGTCTCTGTGCTGACAGCAGAGAGCCCAATGCAGAGCTCAAACACAGGAACGGTGAGATCATGACATGAGCCAAAGTCAGACACCCGACTGACTGAGTCCCCTAGGAGCTCCTATCTGCTGTATTTCTTTTTTTTTTTTTTTAATTTTTTTTCAACGTTTATTTATTTTTGGGACAGAGAGAGACAGAGCATGAACGGGGGAGGGGCAGAGAGAGAGGGAGACACAGAATCCGAAGCAGGCTCCAGGCTCTGAGCTGTCAGCCCAGAGCCCGACGCGGGGCTCGAACTCACAGACTGCGAGATCGTGACCTGGCTGAAGTCGGACGCTTAACCGACTGCGCCACCCAGGCGCCCCTCTGCTGTATTTCTTACCTACATTCTCTTTGCTTTGTTCTCACAGGACCCTTCCTCAGGAGGAGCTTTGACACTAGCCAAAAAGCAGAAGAGGGGAAGTTAGTAGGTGAAAGTTCCTTTTATCCTTTCACTTGTTGATGGAAATTTGGGTTGTTTCATTTGTTTGTTTGACACTGCTTACTAATCCAAGGAGAAAATTAAGGCACTTGCCACCACGCCTACCACTGACACTCTGCTCTCCTCCTGCTATGGCTATACTGTCTCTGCTCCCAAGGCCAACTCCTTGACTTGGGTATTGGATCTCTTCTCTTCTCAACTATTCAGGGACACTGCACCTGCCAGCCATGTAGCTAGCCCTCTGTCCTGTTCCCATCATCTCCATCAGCAAATATATAAAGCCATGTGATCTTCCACTGCAGTTGTTCTCATGGTCCATGGTTTTGTTGGAGAGACATAATTTATAGGCACAACAGGGCCTGTGAATAAACATATGAAAATGAAAAATTAGGGGCACCTAAGTGGCTCAGTCAGTTAAGTATCCAACTCTTGAGCTCAGCTCAGGTCTTGATCTCAGGGTTGTGAGTTCAAGCCCTGCGTTGGGCTCCATGCCCAGTGTGGAGCCTGCTTAAAAAAAAGAGAGAGAGAAAATGAAAAATTAAAGTATGTGGTAGCAAATGATAATGTGCTAAGTTTCATGGATTCTTTAATAATATAATAGAAGTTTAGAAGGTGGAGAGGTAAGTGTGCTTTTGGGTGGCATAGAGAAACAGAACTGAGGACAGCTGTCTTAGAATTCTCAGGCACAAGCAATGGAAATAGATTCTGATTTTTTAAGTTAAGCTATAAACGGCTCACAGAATCACTGAGAAAGCTGGAGAACCAGGCTCAGAGGCTTAACAGCTAAAATCACAGCCAAAATCACTCCATAATCAGTGTCTGGTGAGAACACCGCTGTCCACTAGATGTCACTCCTCACACCACCTACATCATCAGGCTGAGAACCGAGCTGCGCTGACTGCCAAGGAAACTGGAAGTTGGTGCTGCCAGGAACACTCTTCCATTGATTCTGCTTCTTTCCACCAGTAATTCCAGAGTCAAAGTCTAAGATACTTGCATCTGATCAGCCCAGCCTATGTCAGTGCCAGCACCAGCTGCAAAACGGGGCTGGGAAAGCAAATACCAGATATTTGCAGCTTCTAAAGTGACAAGTGGGGTCTGCATAAAAGATTCATAGGGTGGGAAATTCTCAGATGCTAGGTAGCCTCCACCCACACCCCTCAAAAAAGAAATGTCCACCTACAGTTGGCCAAACCTAGAGGGCAGAAGGAAAGGGAATGGTCTGTCAAGAGATCGAGAAGTGGTCTAGGATGGTGGGAATGATTCTCCGAGTGCCTTGGAGAATTCTAGAAAGGCTAGGAGTGCTCTTTGTGTTTGGAAGACCTCACCAAGGGCAATTTCAGTCGAATGCTGAGGTCAAATCCAATTATAGAGAATTGGAGAGAAAATGAGGATAAAGATGGGGAGGAATCTAGTATCAAAAATATTGATAATGTTTCCCTCTGTTAATCATCGCAAAAGTACAGTGTGTTTTGATTACTCATGAAGATGATCATCTTTCAGTGTTTTGTTGTTGTTGTTGTTCTTTGGACACTTGTATTCCTCTTTTGTGAATTGCCCGCCCATTCATATATTTTGCTTATTTTTCCATAGAGGTGTTTTTTTCCCCAAGGAATTGCAGGTGCTTTTCATTGATTACAGGTGTGAGCCTGTACCTGTCCTACATGTTGCAAATACTTATTCTCAGTTTATTGTCTTTGTGGTTCCTTTATAGTGTCCTTTGCTATTCAATTTTAAACCTTATGTTAAGTGTGTCTTTTCCTTTTTTGCTTCAGAAGGTTGCCTTTATCGTAAAGTTATACAAATGTTTGCCATGACTTTCCTCCAGTATTTTTATTATTTTATCTGGATCTTCTTTATTTTGCATGGCCTGTCAGTTAATACAAGTGCAAGTGTTTCTTGAGTGGAATTGCTAGGTCATTGGTTCACAAGTGTTCAAATTCACAAGATAGTGTTATAAGTTGTTTTGCCAAGTAGTTGAACCAAATTACACTCCCATTAGGAGTGGATGAGAATTTCATATATATTTTCTGACACCTGGCATTATGAGACTTAATAATTTTTAAGAAACTGGTGGCTAGGGGCACCTGAGTGTCTCAGCTGGTTGAGCATCCTACTTTGGCTCAGGTCATGATTTCATGGTTCATGAACTCAATCCCCATGTCAGGCTTTGCGCTGACAACTCAGAGCCTGCTTTGAATTCTCTGTGTCCCTCTCTCTCTGTCCCTCCCTCATTTGTGTACTCTTTCTCTCTCAAAAATAAATAAACATTAAAAAAAACCCAAAAACTTGGTGGCTATACATAGTATCTCATATAACGTCTTAATCCTTTTTGTTCACTGAGTTATAATTTACATTCTCGCATGTATGCACAGATCTCAAAAAAGTTTGAGAAGTTATAACAAATACATACTATCATCACCCTAATCAAATTCTAGAACATTTTCATCACTCCAGAAAGTTCCCTCCCAACCCTTTCTTGTCAATTCCTGGCCCCCACAGAGGCAACCAAAGTTCTGGTTTGTATCACCATGGATGAATTTTGCTGGTTCCAGCACTTTATTTATTTATTTTTAAAATTTTTTTAACCTTTATTTATTTTTGAGACAGAGGGAGACAGAGCATGAATGGGCGAGGGTCAGAGAGAGGGAGACAGAATCTGAAACAGGCTCCAGGCTCTGAGCTGTCAGCACAGAGCCCAACGCGGGGCTCGAACTCACGGACTGAGAGATCACAACCTGAGCCAAAGTCGGACGCTTAACCAACTGAGCCACCCAGGCGCCCCTGGTTCCAGCACTTTATATGAACAGTGTGGATTCTTTTGTGTCTGGTTTCTTTTCCTTAACATCCCATTTTTGAGATTAGTCCATGCTATTGTGTATATAAGTTTGTCCTAAGTAATATTCCACTGCAAAAATACCATAATTTGTTTATCCTTTCATCTGTTGATGGAAATTTGGATTGTTTTCAGTTTTCCAGCAGAAGTTTTTAATTTTAATGAAGTCCAATTTGTCTTTTTTGTTTTTTCTTTTATGACCAATGCCTTTTACATCATGTCTAAGAAATCTCAGTCTACCCCAAGATTGTGAAGACATTCTGTATTGTATTAGTTTGCTAGGGCTGTATGATCTGTTTTTTACTCACAATACTTGTGACATCGATGTTATGCCCAGAATTCGTGATCCCCAAAGGCCACCAGGGAGCCGAGTCCAATGCAAAAGCAAAGAGCCTTTATTCGAGCTAGCTCGAGCTTAATCCCCTACCTGCACCGAGGCAGCGGTGAGATGCTGGGGAGAGAGAGAGTTTCAAAAGCACAAAGGTTTTATAGGGGTCTAGGGGCAGTTGGTGAGGTAATGGTTGTGGCCTCAGCCGATTGGCTGGGGAAGGGTCGGAGTCCTGTTACGCAGGCCACCGGGCGTGTTTTGATCGGGAAGTTTGAACGGGTGAGCAGGAGGTTACTCGGGGGAGGAGGCATGGTCTGAGGTCTGAGCTTTTCCCAGAAAGGGGGCATGTCGGGGACATAGTCACTCAAGGTGGAGGACACAGAACAAGATGGAGTCGGCCGGCATAGGTCAGTTCTTTCAATCAAGGGTGAGTTTTTTTCCATACCAAGCAACTTTCTGCAGGCATCAACTGAGTGTCTTACAATTCAATTCATTTCTGACACTAACTACTTGGGGTAAGCGTCAGACTCCATAACTTTAAGAACTTAATCTCCCAAAACTGCCCTTCCTTCAAACATCCACTGAAAAGTTCCAGGTTGCCACCAGCACTTCTGACCAATTGGCTATAACTTGTGAGGGTTCTCACAACTCCCACCTCAGATTCAATAATTTGCTAGAATGGCTCACAGAACTCAAGAAAACACTTTACTATTACTGGCTTATTGTAAGGGATGCAACTCAAGGTCAGCCAAATGGAAGAGACACATAGGACAAGATATGGGGGGGGAAGGACCATGGAACTTCCTCTTGGCATGCTACCCTCCCAGCACTTTGGTATGTTTACCAGTCTGGAAGCTTTCCCAGCCCCATCAGTTAGGGGTTCCATTATTTAAGCATGATTGATTAAATCATTGACCATTGGGAATTAACTCGATCTCCAGCTTCTCTCCCCTTCCTGGAGGTGGGGAGTGGAGGATGGGACTGAACGTTCCAACCCTCCAATGAAGCCTTAGTCTTACCAGCAACCAAACCCTTCCCCCCAAGCCATTTACAGTCTCCCAGGCACTAGTCATCTCATTAACATACAAAAGATACTGTAAACACTAAGATGATTACAAGGGTTTTAGAAGTTCTGTGCCAGAAACTGGGGACAAACACTAAATACATACATTTCTTTCTTTCCTTCTTTGGTACAAAACACTAAATATATATATTTCTTTCTTTCTTCTCTTTTTTGGTACAAACCAATGTGAGTTCACTCCTTGGTGAGTCAGAAACTCCACCAGGTTGAGTTGTCACACAAAGTAAACTTTATTTGCAGCACATAGGGAGATCACTGGGAATAGCTTCCAAAGCCAGGACTCTGGGAGCAAGGGTGGATGGGTTTCTTTTATTTAGGGTTAGGATGAATATATGATAAGGGAGCCTTGCCATGATATGTAGAGGTGGGCATAAGGTCATGCATGCACCTTAAGGAAACATGACTATATTGTATTTACCTAACATTGTATGTTATGTAAATGAGGCTTGTGCTCCTCATTGGGCAGAGATTTTATTTATTTAATTAACTTATTTTAAAGTTTATTTTGAGAGAGCTGGGTGGGGGGGCAGAGAGAGAGGGAGAGAGAGAGACTCCCTGATGAGGGATTGTGGGGCAAGTTGAGGGCAAAATACAGGCTAATAATACCCCTTTCTGCCAGGTGGAATATGTATGATATTCCTTGGACACTCCAGGCTATCCAAGAACAAAGGAAAGGAAAGGGGTTTAAGTGCTGGCCATGGTAATATGGGAAGCTAAGGCAAATGAAAAATTAAATTCCCTTACTGCCTACAGCCCATTGACAAATCCTTGAGACCAGCAGAGTGACCTCCCTCTAGGAACTCAGCTGCCTCAAGGATGATACTTTGTTGGGGGCAAAAGGGAACCTTAGTTTAACATTATCCCAGCCTCAAGGATCCTGTAAGTTATCTCAACTGCCTCAAGATATATGCTGGCAATCATACTCCAAGCTTATGGCTCCCTGATACCCATCTGAAGGGTCTCATGACTGAGATTTTATTAAATGGTAATAAATGGTGATTCCCTAGCAAGAGCTAGCCCCTCAAGGTCCTGGAAACCTTGCTTCCAAAATGCCTTAGAGACTTACACTATCCCTGACCCCCTCCAACCTGAGGGTATATAATGAGTTACCTGTCAAGACCCCAGGGCAGCTCTTTCTGCCAATGGGCCCTGTCCCTGTGCTTTAATAAAGTCACCTTTTTGCACCAAAGATGTCTTAAGAATTCATTCTTGGCTGTCGGCTCTGGTCTCCCCCATCACCCCAAAACTTCATCAATCCTAAGCAGGCTCCACACTGATAGTGGAGGGCTCTAACTCACGAACCACAAGATCATGACCTGAGCCAAAATTAAGAGTTGGACATTTAACCAACTGAACCACCTAGGTACCCCCAGAGATTTTAGTATTATAATGAGATAAAGGTAGTTGTTGATCACTCTAGAGGTCATTCTGATAAGGTTTGAAGTGTTGGGGTTCAGAGCTGATGGCCAAGAAAGAATTCTTGAGACATCTTAAGTGCAAAAGAGGTGGTTTTATTAAAGCACGGGGACAGGACCCATGGGCAGAAAGAGTTGCAATTGAGGAATGACTGATTATATGAGATTTTCTATTCTATGGAGGGGAGTGTGACATCAGGACTCCAGGAAATTGAGTCTATAGGTTTCTGGAGATTGTGTTTTTTCTTGCATATCATTAAAGATGGTTGCAAACTGATGGAGACTCATGTCCTTCAGAACTATTTGTTTTTCCCTTTCTTTTGTTCTTGGGCAGTTTAGAGTGCCTGAGGAATGTCACACAGATCCCACCTGGGGGTGGGGGGTTGTTGTGGGGTGTTAGCTTATGCTTTGCTCTCAGCTTGTCTTTGGCTCCCTCATTCCAGGGTCCATCTGTGCAGGTAAGAGTCAGAGGTTAAGTTCAAACTGGTCTGGAACAGCTGGAGGTCTTCTCAGGGCAGTCACTCTTCCTCCAGGGGTGGTTTTGCTTTCCCTTTGCCCGAGTTAAGAGATAAACTGGAAAGAAAAGGAAAAAATGTGGGACAAAGGTTGGTGAGTACAAGCAGGTGAGCAGTAAAGATCAGGTCTTGAGAAGGAGCTGGTGACAATTTCATTTAAATTTATTTTTGTCAACATGTTGCAAACAAAGGAAATCAAATACGAGATAATGCATTATAATTTTACACTTATTTTAATGAAATACATTTATGCTTTCAAACATAAGTATGATTCTTCTGTAAGTACATTGATTGCATTTCTTTTTTTAAATTTTAGTTTCACTGAGGTATAATTGACAAAAAAATTTGTAAGACATCTCAAGTGTAAGTCGTGGTGTTTTGATAAATGTATGTGTTGTGAAGGAATCCTCCCCATCTAGTTAATTAACACATCCATCATCTCCCACATTTATCATTTTTGTGTGTGTGACAACATTCAAATTTTACTCTCAGCAGATTCCTTTTTTTTTTTTTAATTTTTTTTTCAACGTTTATTTATTTTTGGGACAGAGAGAGATAGAGCATGAACGGGGGAGGGGCAGAGAGAGAGGGAGACACAGAATCGGAAACAGGCTCCAGGCTCTGAGCCATCAGCCCAGAGCCCGACGCGGGGCTCGAACTCACGGACCGTGAGATCGTGACCTGGCTGAAGTCGGACGCGTAACTGACTGCGCCACCCAGGCGCCCCAGCAGATTCCTTTTTTAAAAGGAGATTATTTATTTTTAGTTTTTAGTAAGCTCTCCACCCAACGTGGGGCTCAAACTCACAACCCTGAAATCGAGAGCCACATGCTCTACCGACTGAGCCAACCAGCCCCCCCCCCAACAAATTTCAATGACACAATATAGTATTATAAACTGTAGTCACCGTGTTTTATATTAGACCCTCGGAACTTAACTCATTTTATAACTGGAAGTTTGTACCTTTTTACTAACTCTCCTTATCTTCTGCCCCCACCCTCCTCACCCCACCCCTGCCTCTGGCCACCACTTTTTTACTCTGTCTCTATAATTTTGATTCCCCCTCACACACACACACACACACACACACACACACACACACACACACACACACATAATGACACTGTGCAGTATTTATCTTTCTCTGGTTTGTTTCACTTAGCATAATGCCCTCACAGTGTATCCATATTGCTGCAAGTGGACTTCCTTTTTTTCTCATGGCTGAATATTCCCTATATACATAATCACATCTTCTTTATTCATCCATTGATGGACACTTAGGTGGTTTCTATATCTTGGCTACTGTGAATAATGCTGCAGTGAACATGGGGGTGCAGATACCTCTTTGATACTCTGTTTTCATTTCCTTTGGATATATACCCAGATGTAAGATTGTTGGATCATATGGCAGTTCTATTTTTAATTTTTGGAGGACACTTCATGCTGTTTTCCATAGTGGCTATGATGAGGGAGCATGGGGCAAGCTGAGGGCAAAGTACGGGCTAACAGCACCTCCCCCCACCCCCAAGTGGGATATGTGGGATATTCCTCCGACACTCCTGGCTGCTCAAGAACAGGGGAAAGAAAAGAAAGCAAATGGTTGACTGATAGAAATCATAGGCATGCAGGACAGGAGTCTCCTTCAGTTTACAGATAACTTAGTAAACTGCAAGAAAAAGGCAATCTTATCCGTAGCCTAATCTCCAGAAACCTATAGACTCCATTTCCTGGAGCCCTAATATCACCCTCATCAAGATGTAAGGGGGATTAAGTGCTTGCCATGATGATGTAGGAAACAAAGGCAAATGAAAAATTAAATTCCCTTACTGCCTACAGCCCATTGACGAGTCCTTGAAACAGGCAGAGTGACCCTCCTCTAGGAGCTCAGCTGTCTGTATGATGACACTTTGCTAGGGGCAAAAGGGAATCTTGACTTAACGTCATCCTGACCCCCCAGGATCCTGTAAGTTTAGTTTAACATATAAAAATTCCTTTGGAAACTTCCTTTATCTCAACTGCCCCAAGATATATGCTGGCAATCATACTCCAAGCTTATGGCCCCCTAATATACATCTGAAGGGTCTCATGACTGAGGTTTTACTAAACGGTAATAAATGGTGTTTTTCCTAACAACAGCTAGCCTCTCCAGGTCCTGGAAACCTTGCTTCCAAAATACCTTAGGGACTTAAGCTGTCCCTCACCCCCTCCCAACCTGAGGGTATATAATCAGTTACCTGTCACAACCCCAGTGCAGCTCTTCCTGCCCATGGGTCCTGTCCCTGTGCTTTAATAAAATCACCTTTCTGCACCAAAGACGTCTTCAAGAATTCTTTCTTGGCCTTTGGCTCCGACCCCCACCATCATTCCCAACCCCATCAGCTGCACTAGTTTACATTCCTACCAACAGCGGACAAGAATTCCATTTTCTCCACATTCTCAACACTTGTGATCTCTTGTCTTTTTTGATGATAGCCATTTTAATAGGTGTGAGGTGGTATCTCATTGTGATTTTTTTTAAGTTTATTTATTCGTTTATTTTGTGAGGGAGAGCATGTGCACCTGTGCCCACGTGCAGGGAGGGAGGTGCAGAGAAAGAGAATCCCAAGCAGGCTTTGCACTGTCAGCGTGGAGCCTGACTTGGGGCTCAAACTCTCAAACCATGAGATCATGGCCTGAGCCCCAAATCAAGAGTCAGATGCTTAACTGACTGAAGCACCCTGCTGCCCCTTGTTGTAATTTTGATTTACATTTCCCAGATGATTAGTGATACTGAGCACCTTTTCATGTTCCTGTTAACCATTTATTTCTCTTCTTTGGAAAAATGTCTATTTAGTTTCTCTGCCCATTTTTTAATCAAATCATTTTTTGCTATTGAGTTTTATTTGTCCTTATATATTTAGAATATTGATCTCTTATCAGATATATGATTTGTAAGTATTTTCTCCTATTTTGTAGGTTACTCTTTTCTTTTTTCTTTTATATATTTTTTACTTGAGGGAGAGAGGGAGAGAGAGAGAGCACACCTAGGCACCCTTGTAGGTTGCCCTTTTCAATTTATTGATTGTTTCCCTTGCTCTGCAGAATCTCTTTAGTTTGATGTAGTCCTGCTTGTTTATTTTAGCTTTTGTTGTCTTTGCTTTTGGTGTCAAATCTAAAAAATCATTGCTAAGACCAATATCTAGGAGCTTGCCCTTACCTCTTCTAAGAGTTTTATGATTTCAAGTCTTCTGTTCAAGTCTTTAATTCATTTTGAATTGATTTTTGTGTATGGTGTGAGATAGGGGTCCAGTTTCATTCTTTTGCATGTGGCTGTCCAATTTTCCCAACACAATTTATTGAAAAGACTCTCCATTCCCCATTGTATATTCTTGGCTCCTGTGAGAAATAAGCTCACCAACCCAATCAAAGGAGGGGTGCAGAGACTCAGAGCACAGTGAAGCAAGGCTTTAATCATTGTTCTTGCAAGAGTGGGTGTGTGATGAACAGATGCACTCGGGGCAGTTACAGCAGACAATTTATCTCCTAGCATGCAAGTCCCTCCCCTGGTTCCTCACTGGCTGAATACTACAGAGGTTACAGCCTTACCCAGAGGTTGCCTATGCCCACGTAAGGCAAAAAGTAGTCTGACTGGAACAAATTTACATTCCCTGAGGTGATGCAGAGACTTTCAGTCCCTTTTTCCTTTGTTCTTTGGCACATGTTCATTGCAAACACATGAAAATAAGCCCACGAAACAGAGAGGGGAAGAACCGGGAAGTGAAGTGTCCAGGGTTTGGGATTCCATTGTGGGGAGTGGTTCGTACATATTTCCAATATGTTGTAAACCTGCTGTTAACTAGACAGCACGGTTTTTATTTGGTATTTCTGAAAATGAATCATCTCCCTTCTCACAGCTCTTTATTGTAAGTCGACTATATATGCATGAGTTTATTTCTGAGGTCTCTGCTATTCTGTTGATCTAGGTGTCTACTTTAATGGCAATACTGATACAGAGAACAAAGGCAAAAGAAATGTAGAAAAAATTCAATCGCTTTACAACTTGCAGCCCATTGATAAGTACTTGAGACAGCAGAGTGACCTTCCTTAAGGAGCTCAACTATCTCAATGTTAATACTTTGCTAGAGACAAAAAATAACCTTAGCCTGACATTAGCCTGACCTCCAAGATCCTGTACGTCTTCTTTAACATATACAAATCCATTTGGAGGGGCGCCCAGGTGGCTCAGTCAGTTAAGTGTCTGACTAGATTTTGGCTCAGGTCATGATGTCATGGTTCGTAAGTTTGAGCCCTGTGTTGGGCTCTATGCTGGCACTGTGGAGCCTGCTTGGGATTCTCTCTCTCTCTGCCCCTCCCCAGCTCTCGTTCTTTCTCTCTCTCTCTCTCAAAGTGAATAAACTTATAAAAAAAAATCCTTTTGGAAACTTCCTTTATATCTACGGCCCCCCCCCCCCGCCCACCCCATATATGTTAGCAGTCCTCCAAACTTATGGCCCACTGGAATACATCTTAAGGGTCTTGTGACTAATATTTTACTAGACAATAGTAAATAACCTTACCTTAACGGAACTAGCCCCTCAAGGTCCTGGCAACCTTGCTTCTAAATTCCTTAGAGACTTAACGCTATCCCTAACCCCCACTAATTAAAAAGTATATAGTCAGTCACCCCACACAATATGAAGTGCAGCTCTTTCCGCTCACAGGTCCTGTCCTCATGCCTTAATAAAACCATCTTTTTGCATTGAAGACATCTCAAGAATTCTTTCTTGACTATTCACTCCTGGATTCCAACATTTCATATCAAATACCACGCTATTTTGATTACTTACTATAGCTTTGTAATATATTTTGAAATCAAGAAGTGTGATGCCTCTAGCTTTGTTCTTCTATCTCAAGTTTGCTTTGGCTATTTGGTGTCTTTCATGTTTCCATATACATTTTAGGGTTGTTTGTTCTATTTCTGTGAAAAATGCCATTGGAATTTTGATAGGGATTGCATTGAATCTGTAGATTGCTTTGGGTAGTATGGACTTTTTTTTTAATGTTTATTTTGAGAGAGAGAGAGAGAGCACAAGCAGGGGAGGGGCAGAGAGAGAGGGAGACACAGAATCTGAAGCAGGCTCCAGGTTCTGAGCTGTTAGCACAGAGCCTGATGTGGGGCTTGAACCCACGACCCATGAGATCGTGACCTGAGACGAAGTCAGATGCTTAACTGACTGAGCCACCGGGGGGTGGGGGTGGGGTGGGGGTGCCCTTGCTATGTTGTCTCTTAATATAAATCTGTCCTGGGAAGTGTAATTTGAATAAAGCGGTCATATAAGACTTTTGTCCTGGGGCAAAATAAACCTATGGTTCTTATTAGTTTTCTTACTTGATCGTGTGCTTGATTTATTGCCCTAATAATATTGTGCCAATTGGTATTTTTGTTACTAAACGCTAAGAATACTAAAAATATAAATACTGTCTCCTCACTTCAAAAGAGGATGATTGGCATAATGCAAAACATAAAAACCCCTAACTGTGCTAGGTTTTTTATTTTCACAAAGAGATGGGAGTCTGGGCTCATTGTTTTCTTCTAAGTAGGCTTCCCGCCCAGTGCAGAGCCCAGCATAGGGCTTGAACTCAAAACCGCAACATCAAGACCTAGATGCTTAACCCACTGAACTATCCAGGTGCCTGCCCCTGGTCTCATTTAAATGAATACCAAAGAATGAGAATAATTATGAAAGAAGCGCCCTCCAGAGGCAGGGAGCATTAGAATCATTTACACTTAGGGGCACCTGGGTGGCTCTGCCTGTCGGTTAAGTATTTAACTCTTGATTTTGCTTCAGGTCATGGTCTCAGAGCCAGAAGATTGAGCCCTGCAAGGCCTGCCAGCCTAGTGTTGGAGCCTGCTTAAGATTCCTCCCCTCCGGGGGTGCCTGGGTGGCTCACTTGGTGGCTCAGTTGGTTAAGCGTCCAACTTCAGCTTAGGTCATGTATCTCGTAGTTCGTGGGTTCAAGCCCCACGTCGGGTTCTGTGCTGACAGCTCAGAGCTTGGAGCCTGCTTTGGATTCTGTGTCTTCCTCTCTCTCTCTGCTGTTTCCCTGCTCATGCTCTGTCTCTCTCCTTCAAAAATCAATAAACATTTAAAAAAATTTTTAAAAGGGATGCCCGGGTGGCTCAGTCAGTTGAGCGTCTGACTTCAGCTCAGGTCATGATCTCATGATTCATGGGTTCGAGCCCCATATTAGGCTCTGTGCTGACAGCCCAGATCCTGGAACTTGCTTCAGATTCTGTGTCTCCCTCTCTCTCTGCCCCTTCCCTGCTCACACTCTGTCTCTCTCTGTCTCTCAACAATAAATAAATGTTAAAAAAAAAAATTAAAAAAGAAAACAGTATCTTAAAAAAACAGTATCTTAAAAAAAAATACATACATACATACATACATACATACATACATACATAAAGATTCTTTCCCTCCCTCTCCTCCTCCCCACACATACAAAAAAAGATTAAAAAAAAAAAAGAATCGTTTACACTTATAATAGTATGTGGTTACAAAATTAATTATACAATCACATGTGCTAAGAAAACATAGCTCATTTTCTTTTTTTATTAGGGATTTTTTTTCCATTTAAATTTTAGTTAACATACAGTGCAATGTTGGTTTCAGAAGTAGAATTCAGTGATTCATCATTTACATACAACACCAAGTGCTCATCACAAGTGCCCTCCTTAATACCCATCACCATCTTGCCACCCTCCCACCTACCTTCCTCCTGACAGGTTCTCTGTCATTAAGAGCCTCTTGTGGTTTGTTTCCCTTTCTTCTCTTCCCCAGCTTCCCATATGTTCATCTGTTTTGTTTCTTAAATTCCACATATGAATGAAATTGTATGATATTTGTCTTTCTCTGATTGACTTATTTCATTTGGCATAATATATTCTATCTCCATCCACATCATTACAAATGGCAAGATTTCATTCTTTTTGATGGCTGAGTAATATTCGATTTAATATGTATCACATCTTCTTTATCCATTCATCAGTCGATGGACATGTAGGTTCTCTCCATAGTTTGACTATTGTTGATAATGTGCTATAAACATTGGGGTGCATGTACCCCCTTGAATCTGTATTTTTTTATTCTTTGGATAAATACCTAATAGTATAATTGCTGGATCATAGGGTAGTTCTATTTTTGTTTTTTTGAGGAACCTCCATACTGTTCTCCAGAGTGGCTGCACCAGTTTGCGTTCCCATAACAATACAGGAGGGTTTCCCTTTCTCCACATCCTCACCAACACCTGTTGTTTCTTGTGTTGTTAATTTTAGCCATTCTGACAGGTGTGAGGTGGTATCTCATTGTGGTTTTGATTTTCTAGAACCTGATCAAATCTTCACAATCCCAGTACCACTAGTGGGTTGGTAACTTAAACTTTCCAATTAATAGAATCTCCATCTCTTTCTATCTAAACAGATTCTTCGTGGCAGAACAACTCATTCAGGTAAATTCTTAGGCCTTTAGATTGTCTCCTCCTCCTCTTCTTTCTGATTTGTCTCCTAGAGTGGGAAATGGCTATGTGACCTCCTGGTAAATGGGGAGAGAGAGTCTTAGATCTGCTCTCACAGGGGCTCTGCACCTCTGGTTTCTGAAGCAGTTTTCCTTGTCTGCCTTGCTGATTACTGAGAACCTTGTTGGCAACTACCCTTGAAGTCTGCATGTGATGAAATGTTGGTCTAATTTCTTGGTTCAGTCATGAGTCAGCAGTACCTCCACTGATAACTCAGTCTCATGTTGGTTCCTGTTGGCTCTAAGGATCTCTCTGAGTCTCATCCATGTCCTTGAACCATTTTGGTTCAAGCTGAAACACTGTTTCTCTGAAACACTGTGAGGTCTCAGGAAATTTCAGAGGCCCTCTTTGCCTAGTTAGGGCACATTACCATGTCTACACTTCTATGCATGGCAAGGAAGAGAGGCGAATGGAGATGCAGGTTACCTACCTCTCAAATCCCTCAGAGTTCAAGTTCTTTGACTTACCTCTGACTTCCCCTTTCTTCCCTGACTCAAGGAATTAGAAAAAAAAAATTATGTTTGTTTATTTTGAGAGAGAGAGAGAAGGACAGAGAGAGAATCCCAAGCAGGCTCTGTACCACCAGCACAGAGCCCCACGTGGGGCTGGAACCCACTAACCATAAGAACATGACTTAAACCAAAACCAAGAGTCAGTCACTTAACTGACTGAGCCACCCAGGCATCCCCGACTTAAAGAATCACTAATTTCTTCTGAATCTATTGAGAAAAAGACCTGTCTCAGAGATTTTTCTTTCAAGATGATTGTTTATAAAATTTTTGAATTGAGGCTTTTCAGCTTCTGGGATTTTACCCTGAAAACTTTTCTCTCAAATTATTTTCTTGGCCATGAATTTAAAATAGCAACTTTAAAAAGCAAGAGTTGATTAAGATATCAAAACATCCCATTAAGAAAGTAAGAAGGAAAAAAAAAAAAAAAGTAAGGCAAGCCACTGTATGGAAGAAAACATGTGTGATGTGTATAACTGACAAAGGATTCAGCAGAATGTATGAAGAACTCTTAAAAATTGATAAGAAAAAGGATAATCCAGTGGGAGAATAGGCAGGAGAATTAATCAGGCAATTCACACAGGGATATTTGAATGACCGATAAACATATTAGGAGATGCTCCATTTTATTTGTCTTCAGGGACATGGAAATTAACCCAACAATGATATAGTACTTATATCGCTTATGTCTACAGGATTCACAGAGGTAATTGAGTAATGAGATGAGAGAAGAGAGAGACGAGAGAAGAGAGATGCTATTGAGAGAAGAGTTGTATTATGTATTGTTTCTAGGAGAAGAGGGGACACATGCCATGCTGGGCCACATGGGGGAAGCACCAGGTTTGGTCAGCAGGGAGAAGCAGGAGTGAGAGAAAAGGATAGGCCACAGCCTTTATTGAGGTTTTTGCAAGAAAGGCAAGGCAGGACAAGGTAAACAGTTTAGGATTGGCCAGTTGAATAATGTCAGCTATACGAGTGGTCTCTAGTTGTCTGGCACCTAGCCCTGGATGATTTCGGACAGGGGAAATGTTGGCTTGGTGTGCGCAAGTTAGGTAAAGAGGGGGTTGGGAGGATGGATGTGAGCTTTGTTGAGGGGTTTGTCATGTGATTTTTGCAGGCTCACAAAGCCAGATTGCAGGGGAGATGCAAACAATTTGGCTGTTAGTTTGGCCCTGTGATTAGTGGATGCCAAATAGACAAATGCAGAATCTAAGAAAACAGAACAGCACTACCTCTACTAGAAAGGCTAAAAATGAAAAGAAAAACTGAAAGTACCAAGATCCGGCAAGGATGTGGGGAGCAACTGTAAGGCTCATACACTGCTGGTAAATGAAGTTCAAGAATAGGAACAATTAATCAAGGTACTAGAAGTCAGAATAGTGGTTTCATCTTCTTAGGGGGAGCGTTACTGAAAAAGAAGGGGCACAACAAGAATATTGAATTGGTGAAGTCTTTTTCTTGGGCTTAGTTAACAGAAAACAGATATGAGACACAACAATATACATTTATTATATTGTCTCATGGCTACATGAATTCTTGGGCTTCATGCCACAATTTAGTACACAGGGATTTTGACCATCATACCCATTCCACAAGATTTCTTGCTGGATGTGATCTCTGCCCTTGTTCCTAAACACAGAGCTCCTAAAATCCATGTCATTTCCTGAGTAACAGGGGTGACAGGAGCATCTTACATAGAGCTCTGAAATCCCTTGGACTTTCCCGGGTGATTGGAATGTCTTTTGTTCAAATG
>NW_024412394.1:9764246-9779001 GCF_014898765.1 Herpailurus yagouaroundi | reverse complement strand
AACTTCCCAGTTTTTTACGTCAGGAGCTTTTCAGAAATTAGGAGCTCCTCCTTGCAGACCAGTCTCTGAGTTTTCCTTCTGTGCTTTCAGGGGCCCCTCCTTCCAAAGACACCCACAAATTCTGCTTGAGCATAGGCATACTTTGCTATATGGACCTGACCCTCCCCAACTCCTATAGAGATCCAGTTACCTCTCCTTGAGCCAAAGCCTGCAATCAACTCTTATAAATTAATGGAAAGCCTTTCTGTGTAACCCTGGCCTCATTTAGTGCTCACCTGGAGTACTTAATTAAAACAACGACAACAACAACAACAGTCCCATCCTCTGGAGAGATGAGAGGGATGTCAAGACTGAGTTAGTAATCAATAATGCCCATGTGATGAAATCTCCATAAAAATCCCTGAACCACAGAGTTTAGAGAGCTTCCAGGTTGGTGAACATATCCATGTGCCAGAAACTTAGCACACGGTGCTCAGGATCCTTCTGGATCTCACTCTATGTGTCTCTTCCATCTAGCTGGTCATTTGTATCCTTTATAATAAACCAATAAAAGTATTTATCTGGGTTCTGTTAGCGCTTACAGCAAATGATCAAACCTGAGAAGGGGGTCATGGCAATGGCAATGGCAATGACAACTCCCAATTTGTAGCCAAATCAGACACAACTGGTCCACTGAATAGATGACATCAGACTAACAGGACACACAGAGTATAAAATGGCAAGTACCTTACCTGCTTTAGGAAACACATGAATACCAAAGGATGGGGAGACTAAAGTACAAAGGCTTTCACTTCATTGAGGTGTTTTGTGGTTTTGCATACAGGTGTCCCCTCCAAAATGAAGGACATGTTGCTTTACTTGTGCTATCTATCACTAAATGAAAAAACAAAGAAACAACATTCAGGTGACTTGAGAGACAATGTTTACCATAGTTAGGTGTGCTGCTCTGACCTCCTTACCTGGTCACCTGAAAAGAAGCCACATCTGAGTGAGACTGAGAGGAAGAGAAGCTTCTCCAGCTGGTCCAGTCTGCAGTGCAACTTGGTCTTTATGATCCCTTTGGTGTGCACTGTTTGTGACAGAGGTACTGTATGGAGCCTGGGTCAAGTTCTGACAGGAGAGTCACAGCAGAGGCCCTGTGACCATGACCTTTGACAAGTAACTGTCTCTTTGAGAATCAATTCTCGGCTTGCTGCTGAGCCTTAGACACAGAATTGCCATGGAACTCAAGCTGTTCATCACGAGCTCTGTAGTCCTCCTAAATATGAAGCTGGATATGGATCCATTATCAAATAGAAATGATATATATACGGTGATGCTTGAGCAGATCCTGATGACATGAGTGTCTCACAGGACCCATGCCTGTACTTCTGTATTACCACTATGCTTCCCTGCTTCTGTCACTATGACCTGGTGAGATGTGCCCTGTTATCAGTTGGCTGTGGTGGAAAAGCATCAATATTAGTTTATAGCTGCATTTACCTGATATGCTGGCATTAGAAAGAAACAGACTGCAGCACTATTATGGCGCCAAATCAAGGGTGACCCTGGAGGACATTGGGGGTGGGGAGAACTTCAAGAAATATATCTCTGTAGTTTTCCCAAAAGGAGAGATGGCCTGAGGTAAAAATATGCACTGATTCTTGGACAGAGGCTAACGGTTTTGCTAGATGGGGAGTTAGAAGTAATCTTAAAAGGAAGTTTGGAGAGGAAGAGTGTAGACGAAATTCTCAGAAATGTCCCAAATGTGAGAATGTCTGTCAGGCTTTGGTTGCAGACCGCAGATACCACTATCTGCTTTAAGGGAAAAGGGATTTACTCTAAGGTGGCTTCTGCAACATTTGGAAGGGCTAGAGGAATAAATTTTATGTGGAGCTTGTAAGAGCAACTTCCTGCCCCTAGAATCTCACCGGTTCTGCTACAGTTGGGTAAGCTATGGCTGTCACCACAGGAAACTGTCAGATTAGTGAACTGGTAACCACAGATGCGGTTTCTCTGCTATGATCCACAGCAGCAAAGTAGATACTTCACACTCTGCCTCCTCTGCCCTTAACTCAGTTAATTCAGTTTTCAATTCAAGTTTCATGTAAGCGCAAGATTGGCAGAATCTCAATCACGTCTGGAACCCTGACAGCAATAGGATCCAAGACTTTGTTTTAGCTTTCCAGGCTGAGTACAGGAAGGTACACTAGGAGAAGTTTGGAATGTGTGTTGAGCGCACCATTCTACTATAGGGAAAATATTTGTGTCCCAGCTATAGAAGAAGCTCTAAACAATCAGGTAGACAACATGACCTAGTCTGTGAATGGTGTCCAGCCTCCACCCTAGTTACTCCAGAGCTTGCTCTATGAGCTCATGAACAAAGTGGTCTTGGGATGATTGGTTCTGCAAGGGCTCAGCAATAGGGACTTTCCCATGCTAAAACTAACCTGGCTAGTGCCAACTTGGACCCCTTCCAGCATGGAGGGAGCACTAATATATCCTCACTATAGAAGAAACTTATTTTGGATTTCTGTGTATTTCCCTGCCTACTGTACTTTTGCTAACACCACCATCCAAGAAGTTATGGAACGCCTTATATATCAAGCTGACATTCCACACATCACTGCTTTTGACCAAGGGAATTCACAGTGAATGAAGTAGGGCAGTTGGAAGACAAGACACAGTTTAACCCTTATGGTACTCCTTTGTCTTTTCATGTATTCCAGCTGGCCTTATACAACAGACCTATTGAAGTCTTCGTTCTTTTGCCATCCAGAAGACAACAATCCATAATATTAGAGTGCTATTCTATACAATGTGCTGTGTGCTCTGAACGTGAGCAAGTATAATGGAGCTATGTTTCTCATGCCCATAATTCACAAGGGGTGCCTCTTAAAATTACACTTGAATCTGTAACAGATCACCACAAACGTAGTGGCCCAAACCAACCCATTTATTATCTTATAGTTCTAGAGGTCAGAAGTCTGAAATGGTTCTCACTGAGCAAAAATCAAATGTCATTGTGGCTATATGACTTTTGGACATCCTAGGGGCAAACCTGTTTTCTTGCCTTTTCCAACTTCTAGAGAGTGCCCACATTCCTTGGTTCACGGCCCCCTTCCATTTTCTTTTTTTTTCTTTTTTCTTTATTGAGTTTTAAATTTAATTCTTTTTTAAATGTTTATTTTTACATTTTTTTTTCAACGTTTATTTATTTTTGAGACAGAGAGAGACAGAGCATGAACGGGGGAGGGGCAGAGAGAGAGGAAGACACAGAATCGGAAACAGGCTCCAGGCCCTGAGCCATCAGCCCAGAGCCTGACGCGGGGCTCGAACTCACGGACCGCAAGATCGTGACCTGGCTGAAGTCGGCTGAAGTCGGACGCTTAACCGACTGCGCCACCCAGGCGCCCCTATTTTTACATTTTTTAATGTTTATGAGACAGAGACAGAGACAGAGACAGAGAATGAGTGGGGGAGGGGCAGAGAAAGAGGGAGACACAGAAACTGAAGCAGGCTCCAGGCTCTGAGCTGTCAACATAGAGCCCGATGCAGGGCTCAAACTCCTGAACCCTGAGATCATTACCTAAGCTGAAGTCAGACACTTAACTGACTGAGCCACCCAGGTGCCCCGATGTTTATTTATATTTGAGGGAGAGAGACAGAGAGAGCACAAGGGAGGGACAGAGAGAGAAGGAGACAGAGGATCCAGAGCAGGCTCTGTTCTGTCAGCACAGAGCCCAATGAGGGGCTCAAAACCACGAACCATGAAATCATGACCTGAGCCAAAGTTGGATGCTTAACTGACTGAGCCATCCAGGAGCCCCTTAAATTTTAGCTTTAATTCCAGTGTAGTTAACATACAGTGTTATATTAGTTTCAGGTGTACAGTATAGTGATTGAACAATTCCATACATCACCCAGTGCTCATCATGACAAGTGCCCTCCTTAGTCCCCATCACCTATTTCACCCATCTCTCCACCCACCTTCCCTCTGGTAATTATCAGTTTGCTCTCCATAATTAGGAGTCTGTGTCTTGGTTTCTCTTTCTCTTTTTTTCTTTGCTTGTTTGTTTTGTTTCTTAAATTCTACATATGTGTAAAATCATATGGTACTTGTCTTTCTTTTGTTTTTTTGATACTTAAGCATATCATTCAAAAATTTGCAGCATTACAAATGTAAATGAGCAGACATTTTATCTGAGGAGGAATGTGGGGCAAAAAAGTAAAGCTGAATGAAAACAAAGTCAGAGAGAATAGGAAGGCAAAAACCAAAACATTTTGACAGCAGAACTAGAACCAACCAATGATTTCTTGTTATGCACACATTCTGAACTCTCCTTTCTGTGCCCTGACTGAATATGAATTTACAGCATCTGTTCTCTTTGATATCATGCAGCAGAAATGGTATGTATCCTGTAACACTGCTGGTGAACAGTAAGAAAAGAAGAAGCTAATGCCACCATACTTACCATAAGAACCAACATAGCAGTTCTTATTCCATAGGCTTATTTATTTATTATTATTATTATTATTATTATTTTGTAATTTAAATCCAAGTTAGTTAATATATAGTATAATAATGCTTTCAGGAATAGAAGTTAGTGATTCATCACTTACATATATACTATCCAGTGCTCATCCCAACGAGTGTTCTCCTTAATGTCCCTTGCCCACCCCATCTCCCACCCTACACCCATCCAGCAACCCTCAGTTTGTTCTCCATACTTAAGAGTCTCTTATGGTTTGTCTCCCTCTCTGTTTTTATATTATTTTTGCTTCCCTTCCCTTGTATTCATCTGTTTTGTATCTTAAATTCCACACGAGTGAAGTCATGATATTTGTCTTTCTCTGACTGACTTATTTCGCTTAGCATAATACCCTCTAGTTCCATCCATGTTGTTACAAATGGCAAGATTTCTTTTTTTTTTTGATTGGCAAGTAATATTCCATTGTATATATATATACCACATCTTCTTTATCCATTCATTAGTCCATGGACATTTGGGCTCTTTCCATACTTTGGCTATTGTTGATAGTGCTGCTATAAACATTGGGGTGCATGTGCCCCTTTGAAACAACAGTTTTGTATCCTTTGGGTAAATACCTAGTAGTGCAATTGCTGGGTCATAGGGTAGTTCTACTTTTGGTATTTGTCTTTCTTTGACTTATTTTGCTTAGTATTATATTCTCTAGCTCTATTCATGTCATTGCAAATGGCAAGAGGGAAATAGAAGCAAAAATAAACTATTGGGACTACATCAAAATAAAGAGCTTCTGCACAGCAAAGGAAACAACAAAACTAAAAGGCAGCCTACTGAATGGGAGAAGATATTTGCAAATGATATGTCTGATAAAGAGTTAGTATCAAAAATATATAAAGAACTTATACAACTCAACACCCAAAAAACAAATAATCCAATTAAGAAATGGGCAGAAGATATGAACAGACATTTCTCCAGAGATGACATCCAGATGGTCAACAGGCACATGAAAAGATGCTCAACATCACTCATCATCAGGGAAATGCAAATCAAAACTACAATGAGCTATCACTTCATACCGGTCAGAATGGCTAAAATCAACAACACAAGAAACAACAGGTATCAACGAGGATATGGAGAAAAAGGAAACTCTTGCACCTCTGGTGGGAATGCAAACTGGTACAGCCACTGTGGACAACAGTAAGGAGTTTCCTCAAAATGTTAAGAATAGAACTGCCCTACGATCTAGCAATCACAGTACTGGGTATTTACCCAAAAAATACAAAACTACTCATTTGAAGGGATACATACACTCCTATGTTTATAGCAACATTATTTACAATTGCCAAATTATGGAAATGACTCCTTTCCATTTTCAAAGCCAGCAATGGCTGGTCAACTCTTTCTCATGCTTTATCACTGACATTGAATCTCCTGCCTCTTTCTTTCATTTATGTGGTAAACACATTGGGCCCACCTGGATAATGCAGGATACTCTCCCCATCTCAAGGTCAGCTGGTAAACACATTGGGCCCACCTGGATAATGCAGGATACTCTCCCCATCTCAAGGTCAGCTGATTAACACTCTTCATGCCATCTGCAACCTTAATCCCTCTTGCTATGCCTAACATATTCATAAGTTTTAGGAATTAAGACGTGGATGCCTAACTATTCATAAGTTTTAGGAATTAAGATGTGGTCATATTTGGGGACCATTATTCTGCCCACCACATCATCAACTCTGAGCTCTGCTAGGAGGAAAGGTTTGACCAGTTGGCACAATAGGGAGAGTCAGGTTGCCACTTGGCCATTTGGACTCCTCATTGCAGTGGGTCAACAGAGAAAAGTAAAAGTTACAGTGTTGTCTATAATCATTAATCCTAATTTTCAAGGAGAAATAAGTTTGACTATTTCAAACTTAGTTTCCAGGGGTACATCCTTATACAGTCACATCCAGTACAAGAAGTTAATGAAGGACTCCTTCAACCTCTTGTATAAGCAGGACCACCGAGGGCTTGGATCCCTCAGAAATGAGATTTGGGACACACTGTGGGTACAAAGCAATAGCCAGTGGAAGTTCTGCCTAAAGGCATGGAGAACATGGACCAATCAGAGAGGGCAAAAGTTATAAATACCCACAGCCTTACAATCAGTTATGGAAATGAGAACTGGAGTCTCTACCCATATTTCCTTCCTCAATTTTTCCAAAATATATTTATCTATCTAAATTAATTTCTCTTTTCTTTTAATTCCTTTCCTACTTTTTAAAGAAAAAAAATTTTAATGTTTATTCATTTTTGAAAGACAGAGTATGAGTAGGGGAGGGGCAGGGAGAGAGGGAGACAGAATCAAAAGCAGGTTCCAGGCTCTGAGCTGTCAGCATAGAGACGCAGGGCTCGAACTAAGGAGCCATGAGATATGACCTGAGCCAAAGTTGGACGCTTAACCAACTGAGCCACCCAGGCACCCCCTACATTAAAAAAAATATTTGTTAGGGGCGCCTGGGTGGCGCAGTCGGTTAAGTGTCCGACTTCAGCCAGGTCACGATCTCGCGGTCCGTGAGTTCGAGCCCCGCGTCGGGCTCTGGGCTGATGGCTCAGAGCCTGGAGCCTGTTTCCGATTCTGTGTCTCCCTCTCTCTCTGCCCCTCCCCCGTTCATGCTCTGTCTCTCTCTGTCCCAAAAATAAATAAACATTGAAAAAAAATTAAAAAAAAATATTTGTTAATGCTTATTTATTTTTGAGAGAGAGAGAGAGGCAGAGTGTGAGGGGGGAAGGGGCAGAGAGAGAGGGAGACACAGAATCTGAAGCAAGCTCCAGACTCTGAGCTGTCAGCACAGAACCTGATGCGGGGCTTGAACTCAAGAGTCGTGAGCTCATGACCTGAGCTGAAGTCAGACGCTCAACCGACTAAGCCACCCAGGTGCCCCTCCATTCCCACTTTTTAAGAAAAGTTTATTTATTTTATTTTATTTTTATTTTTTTAAGCATTTATTTATTTTTTTTTAATTTTATTTTTTATTTTTTAAAATTTACATCCAAATTAGTTAGCATCTAGTGCAACGATTTCAGGAGTAGATTCCTTAGTGCCCCTTACCCATTTAGCCCATCTGCCCTCCCACAACCCCTCCCATAACCCTCAGTTTGTTCTCCATATTTATGAGTCTCTTCTGTTTTGTCCTCCTCCCTGTTTTTATATTATTTTTGTTTCCCTTCCCTTATGTTCCTCTGTTTTGTCCCTTAAAGTCCTCATATGAGTGAAGTCATATGATTTTTGTCTTTCTCTGACTGACTAATTTCACTTAGCATCATACCCTCCAGTTCCATCCATGTAGTTGCAAATGGCAAGATTTCATTCTTTTTGATTGCCGAGTAATACTCCATTGTATGTATATACCACATCTTCTTTATCCACTCATCCATCGATGGACATTTGGGCTCTTTCCATACTTTGACTATTGTTGATAGTGCTGCTATAAACATGGGGGTACATGTGTCCCTTCGAAACAGCACACCTGTATCCCGTGGATAAATGCCTAGTAGTGCAATTGCTGGGTCATAGGGTAGTTCTATTTTTGGTTTTTTGAGGAACCTCCATACTGTTTTCCAGATTGGCTGCACCAGCTTGCATTCTAATATTTTTAAATAATCTTTACACCCAACATGGGGCTCGAATTCATGGGGCTTGATCACTCATGTGATCAAGAGTCACATGCTCCACCGACCAAGCCAGCCCAGGCCCCCTACTTTCCCACTTTTTGGAAAACATAAATGCCATAAATGGTGATTGATAACTTTACAAGTTAGTCTACAGAAGTATCAGGATGAGCCTGGACAGAGCTAGGAGGGAAGTAGGCATCAACAGACACTGGACTTGGAGCTGGGTGCAGTGACTACTGAAACCTGAAGTTGTCTTTTTGTGAGGAGGTAGTGGGTGATTTCATTTGTATAAGGAATATCTAAGTTGCTGAATAGAATTACTTTCTGGAAGACTAAGTATAAGAGAAGAATGCATGTGGATAATAGGCAGCAGGAGGGATTTTCTGAGCCTTTCCCATCAACACTGTGAACTGCACAATTTACTTTCAATCATTTTATTTTCTGCTTAAGTTAGCCAGAGTTGAGACGTCTCACTTATAGCTAAACACCCTGATTGGCACAGCCTCCCGGCTTGCCTTATCCCTCCACCTCTCTCTTCACACCTACCAATTTCCTCTTCCTAAAACACAGAAAGGGTACATCACTTTATTTTATCAGGCAGAAATGTCCAAAGACTTCCCCACTACTAACAGGGAAAATTCTAAATTCCTTACACTGAGATGCGGGGTTTTTCACCAGACTGAGACCAAGCTCTTCTCCAAATGCGTGTTTGCCTGCTTCCTTCTAAAAGTCCAGCATTCAAGCCAGATTGTCTCTTGGGTGCCCAGAGAATCACCAAGAACATTGCAATATAACCTTTTCTCAGGACAAAGGAGTGTAGCCTTCTTTGACGTCCCAGTCCTCAAAGAGGTCTCCATATACAAAACTCCTGTTTGCAACAATTGGACTTAATGATTCACCACCTCAAGATTTTTTTTTTTTTCTTAAGAGAGAGCGCACGAACGGGGGGAGAGGAGCAGAAGGAGAGAGAGAAACTCAAGCAGGCTCCACATTCAGCACAGAGTCCAATGCTCAGTCCCACAACCCCAGGATCATGACCTGAGCCGAAATCAAGAGTCGGATGCTCAACCAACTGAGCCACCTGGTGCCCCATGTGTTTTTTTACTGATAATGAAAGAGAACTTCAACTACCCCCATTTTGACCTCAGTTTGTACTTTCTAATTGGTTAAGTTCTTCTTTCCAGCTTACATAACTCAGGCAAAAGACCCTATGGGCAAAGCATCCCCTGATGGGAACTGAAACTACCCCTCAAGCAATAAGGACTGCCCTGAGCCACCAAGACCCTGTGTGACTGACTCCAAGACCATAATCCACCTGCCCACCTGCATGTACCCACTGACCTTTGTCCCACATTTTTCTTACATAAACCAGGAAGTATTTTTAGCACTTTGGAGACAGTCTTTGAGATGCCAGTTTGGGGCCTTCCTGGGGTGGGCCTTACTGAAATAAATACCCCCCCCATTTTTTTTTTAGAGAGAGAGAGCAAGAGAGTTGGAGCAGAGGAGGGGGAGAGGGTGAGGGAGAGAGAGACTGTTAAGCAGGCTTCACACTCAGCACAGAGCCCAACACAGGGCTCAATCCCACCACTCTGGGATCATGACCTGAGCCGAAACCAAGAGTCAGATGCTTAACTGACTGAGCCACCCAAGCGCCCCTGTCTTGAACGGAAATAAATTCCTGTCTTATTTCACCACTACTCATCCCTCTGCCTTTGGATTTTGTCAGTGGCAAGTGGCCAAACCTGATGTGTTTGGGACCCCTGGAGCCAAGTGCTCCTGCACTCCTGCTCCTCAGCTACGATATTTTGAACACTACAGAAAGAAACCAAAAAACACCCCCCAAACCCTATGAGCTTTTCAAAGAGAGGGACTGTGTCTTACTCATCTGTATAGATCAAAACATAACAGTGTTCCTGGCAGCTATTATGATTAGAGTTTTCAACAATTCAGGGATATTTAATTTTTTTTTCTTTTTGCAAATTACAGTACCAATTTGAGCTAAGTTAAACTAAAAATGGAATCAAATAGAAGGTGTGATAGTTAATTTCATGTGTCAACTTGGCTTAGCCATGGTGCCCAGGTATTTAGACAATCATTATTCTGGATGTTTTTGTGCAGGTGTTTTTTGGATAAAGCAGATTGCTTCCGTAATATGGGTAGGCTTCATGCAATCAGTTGAAGGCCTTAATAGAACAAAGTGACGTCCCCAAGCAAGAAGGAATTCTGCCAGCAGACGGCCTTTAGACTCTTCCATGGGTCTCTAGCCTGCTGGCCTCCCCTGCAGACTTTGGGCTTGCCAAGCCATCACAACTGCATGAGCCAATTCCTTAAAATAAATCTCTATATATATCTACATCCTGTTGGTTCTGTTTCTCTGGAGAACCCTGACTAATACAGAAGGTTATTAGGTTGTTGTGTGTCATAAGAAATATATTTGGCCTTCTCCCCCAGTTTCTAGCACAAAGTCCCTAAAACCCTTGGAAATTCCTGATAGGAGTGTTTTGGCTTATTCATAAGGAGCCCCAATAAGCACACTTGACTTTATGCTAAGGTGACTTAGAGTGGGACCCCCAGATAGCCTTAAAATGGGGCTGGTCATCTGAAGACCAAGTGATTAGAAAGTTATAACTTTCAGCCCCACCCACTGACCTCTGGGAAGAGGAAGGAGAAGGGCTGCAGCTTAAATTCTATAAACTCTTTAAATATGAGATTTGATCAATTTCCTGGTTGGTAAACACATCTACATGCTGGGAGGGTGGTGCACCCCAGTTCCATGAAGACACAACTTCTTTTTCCCAGGACCCTTCTTGACCTCACTGTTATGCAACTTTTCATTTGGCTGTCCATCTGTATTACTTATAATACTCTTTATAAAAAATTAGTAAATGCAGGTGCCTGGGTGCCTCAGTCAGCTGGGCATCTAAGTCTTAATTTCAGCTCAGGTCATGGTCTTGTGGTTCATGGGTTTGAGCCCTGCATTGGGCTCTGAGCACTGATGGTGAGGAGCCTGCTTGGGATTTTTTCTCTCTCTCTTTCTCTCTGCCCCCCCCCATCTTCAAACTAAATAAACTTAAAAAAAAAATAATAAACTGGTAAATGTAAGTAAGTGTTCCCTTGATCTTTGCAAGCCATTCCAAAAAATTATCTAATCTCAAGAGGGGGTTACTGGACCCCCTGAATTACAGTCAGTCAGAAGCACAGGTGACAGCCTGGACTTGTGAATGGCATCTGAAGTGAAAGTAGTCTCTCTTTTTTTTTAGTGTTTATTTATTTATTTAAAAAATTTTTTTTAATGTTTTGATTTATTTTTGAGACAGAGACAGAGCATGAGTAGGGGAGAGGCAGAGAGGGGGAGACACAGAATCCAAAGCAGGCTCCAGGCTCCGAGCTGTCAGCACAGAGCCTGATGTGGGGCTCGAACTCACAGACTGTGAGATAATGACCTGAGCTGAAGTCGGACGCTCAACCAACTGAGCCACCCAGGTACTCCTGAGAGACAGAGAGACAGAGAGAGACATAGCTTGAGAGGGGGAGGGGCAGAGAGAGAGAGAGAGAGAGAGACAGACAGAACCTGAAGCAGGCTTCAAGCTCTGAGCTGTCAGCACAGAGCCGGACGTGGAGCTCAAACTCATAAGCCATGAGATCATGACCTGAGCCAAAGTCGGACACCCAACTAACTGAGCCACCCAGGTGCCCCATGAGGTAGGAGCAGTCTTGTGGGATGGAGCCCTTACCCCATGGGATTTGACATCATCTCCAGGTGGATAGTGTTAGAACTCAGTTAAATTTGTAGGACATCTAGGTGGTGTCCACTGAGAATTGGAGAATTGCTTGGTGGTATTAGAAAAGAGTCATCCAGGATTAATTCCAGACTTATCTCATGAAATCCAACTAAAGTTTTAACAGCTAGGTCTTGAGAAGAAAAGGAGCCAGCACAACTTCTGGAATATAAGCAGCTGGAGTTATTTACACCATTGTCACTGATGTGACTCGGCTTGTAACAGTTCTGTGCATTGGTGTCTCTCACTGTTAAAACTCCCAGGAGAGACTAAATGATCGGCTTAACTAAAATCAGATATCTATCTATGTTTCAGTCAATTCTGACTATAGAGCACAAACATGATTAGAAATGACATATCTCTTTGGGGGAGGCAGTTTCCAGAGAAGGATAAATCACTGTGAAGAGCACAACAAATTATGGTATACCATATGAAGAATATTATAATTTAATTTCTCAAGCTACTATTTCTTGGTCCTAACTTGACCGTAAGCTCTTTGAGGACAAGAAAGTTGAGGTATAATTATTAATTCCTCAGAACTTATCTCATATAACCACTAATAATCTAAAGGAGATCCAACCTATGTCTACTTCTGAGATTGATTCTAGCCAGTGGTCTGATGAACCAGTGGCAAGGGCCTGATAAACTAGTATAGGGAACATTCTTGGGAAATACCTCATTCTAAGGGAAGAGAACATCTGACAGATAAACTTTGACTAATGACAAAATCTCTGTGATGGTTAATTTTATGTGTCAACTTGACTGGGCCATGAGGTGCCCATATATTTGGTCAAAAATTACTGTGGCCATGTCTGTGAGGATGTTTTTGGATGAGATAACATTTGAATCCATAGACTGAGTAAAACAGATTATACTCCCTAATGTGAGTGGGCTTATCTAATCAGTTGAAGGCCTAACTAGAGCAAAAAAGCTGATCCTCCTGCAAGTAAGAGGGAACAGCTGCCTGACTGTTTGAGCTAGGACATCAGTTTTTTTTCTGCCTTCAGGCTCAACTGAAACATTGGCCTGCTGGAATTTTGGACTAGAACTCTACCATTGGGTGTCCTGGATCTCCAACTTGCTGACTGCAGATCTTGGGACTTCTGGACCTCCATAACTATGTGAGCCAATTCCTTATAATCTGTCTCTCTTTCTTTCTCTCATTCTCTCTGTAGTCTCACTCCACATAGATTGGCCTCTCCAGTGGACTGCTGGACTTCCTGCGTAGCACCTTAGGCTGTTCAAAGCAAAAGCTTTCCGAAAGGGAGGAAGTTAAAACTGCCAGTCCTTTTAAAGGCCAGGAACAGAACTGACCCAGTGTCATTTCCACCATGTTCTATTGGTTAATGTGAGTCATAGATCAGCCTGCATCTAGAGTTGGAAGGAACTACCCAAGGGTATAATCATTAGGAAGTGTAGTTCATTGGGAGCCCTCTTTGCAAAGCTACCACAGATAGTTTAGCTGGGTGTCAGATCTAAGTTGAAAATCATTTTTCAGGGGTGCCTGGTGGCTCAGTTGGTTAAGCATCTGACTTTGTCTCAGATCATGATCTCATGTTTTGTGAGTTTGAGCCTTACATCGGGCTCTCTGCTGTCAGTGCAGAGCCTGCTTCAGATCCTCTGTCCCTCTCTCTCTGCCCCCCACCCCCGCTCACTCTCTATCTCTCTCTCTCTCAAAAATAAACATAAAAAAAAAGAAGAAAATTATTTTTCACTCAGGATTTTTGCTACATTGTACCTACTGAGAAGCCGAATACCACTCTGATCCCTAACCTCTCTATACATGGCCTCTTTTTGTGTCTGGAAGATTGTAGGATATTCTCTTTATTGTCAGCGTTCTGAAACTTCTGGTGCTCTTTAGATGGGTCTTTTAGATTCATTGTATTGGGAACTCAGAGAGCCTTAAAATTTAAAGACTCATCCTTCAGTTCTGGGAATGTTTATGTATTATTATTATTATTATTATATTTTTTGAAAATTTGTTCCCCTCCTTTATCTCTGATCTCTCTGGAATTTCTAATAGTCAGATGTAAGATTTCCTGAACTGATTATCTAATCTTATAGTCTTATTTTTCCCCATTGTCCATCTCTTTGGCATTTGTTCCACTTTTTTTTAATGTTTATTTATTTTTGAGAGACAGAGAGACAGAGCACAAGCAGGGGAGGGGCAGAGAGAGGGGGAGACACAGAATCCAAAGCAGGCTCCAGACTCTGAGCTGTCAGCACAGAGCCCAACACTGAGCTCAAACTCAAGAGCCCGGCTGTGAGATCATGACCTGAGCTGAGGTCAGATGCTTAACTGACTGAGCCACCCAGGCGCCCCACATTTTTCCCACTTTCTAGGAGATTTCCTTGTCCTTAAATTCTATTCTTCAATTTAAATTGTTATTTTGCCCAATAATGTTTTAATTTCAAATACCCTTTTTGATTTCATTTCTTTAATGTTTTTATTTATTTTTGAGAGAGAGACCCCATGTATGCGTGTGCATGAGCAGGGGGGTGGGGCAGAGAGGGAGACACAGAATCTGAAGCAGGCTCCAGGCTCTGAGCTGCAGCTCAGAGCCCAATGTGGGGCTCAAACCCACGAACTGTGAGATCATGACCTGAACCGAAGTCAGACACTTAACCAACTGAGCCACCCAGGTGCCCCTATGATTTCATTTTTATAGTCCATTTCTCTTGGTTCATGATTGCAATATCATCTCATGTCTTTGGGGGGATATTGTTACTTTTAGTTTTAAATTTCTTTTGGCCCACTTCCTCTGTTCCATTTGAGTTTCTTTTTTCTTTCTTTCTTTCTTTCTTTCTTTCTTTCTTTCTTTCTTTCTTTCTTTCTTTCTTTCTTTCTTT
>NW_024412394.1:9744473-9764236 GCF_014898765.1 Herpailurus yagouaroundi | reverse complement strand
TTTCTTTCTTTCTTTCTTTCTTTCTTTCTTTCTTTCTTTCTTTCTTTTTTCCTGATGTTTAGCCTATAGGTGGTTCTCAATGGGTGATCCTTGGCTATCATTTGTATTTAAGAGAGAGGCACTAAGAAGCTGAGTAACTATAGGCGCATGGTGTGGGCTTGTGGGCAAGTCGGTATCATTGCAGAGTGCCCCAAATGTTGGTGTCTATAGACATTTTCTCTGGGGGTGATTCGATCTCTTCAAGGGAGAGTCCTTCAGTCTCTTGGCTAGGAATATAGGCTTCCTGCCTGCCTGCATTCTGGAAGCTGGTTAAAAAAAGGACTGGAAGGTCTGGCCAGACTTTTGTCCTGTTTTTCAGTATGCTATCTCATCACCATGCTCTGCTGTGGAGATTGCTCTACTGTGGAGACTGCTCCCAACTGTTGGGGAAGGAAGGTGCAGCCGTCTGGCTATGTGGGCTAGAGGAAGAGGTCAAAGGGTCCAACTACTCATTATACCAACTTGAACCCCAGTTTTACTGTTTCAGCACCACCTCCCCTCCCACCATCAGAGGTACCTGAGGTCTCTAGGATCGTGAGAGTTGTGTGTATGAATCATTGGGTCTCTTTTTTGGCTACCTCCCTGCATGCCTGTTTCTGCTTTGCTGAGTCAGTTACCCATCACCATTTACTTTCCATTTTCCTAAATTTTGTCAGCATCTCCTGTCTGTTCTCACCAGTCCTCTTACTCCTTTTGTCCCTAAATATTTGCCTTTTTAATTCCTTTATTGTCTTTTCTTTTTAAATTGAAGTAACATTCACATAACAAAAAATTAACCATTTGAAAGCAAATAATCTGGTGGCATTTCAGGCATTCCTATCCCCAAGTAAGGTCACGTTCTGAAGTACTGGGGGGACTCCAACAGCTTTTTCTGGGGGACACAATTCAACCCATAAAGGCAGCATGGATGTTAGGTAGGAACTTACTCAGAGAAAGAATCACTGGGCTTGTCGTGTGCAACAAGGTAAGGAGGTTGTCCAGGCAAGGGTAGCCTGGGATTGGTGTTAGAGCCCCTAAGGGAAAGAATGTGGTGGCCCTATGTGGGATGTCATAGGAGGGTGTTCACACATCAGCCTGGCACAGGGTGTCAGAGTCCAAGTGGGTTGAGAAAAGGGTATCGGCACAAGGGAAGGGGTGGTGATAGCAATGGGAGACTGGTTGGTTACAAGTAGAAAGGCTGATAAATAAGTAAAGTCGTTAAGGATCCAAGTTTCTCAGTGTTGCAGAAGAGAAAAGCAAGTATGGAAGGGGAGGAAACTAGATGGAGCCCTGTGGAGTCATACTGTAATTAGAGATATCATTGTGAACCCATGTTATTCAAGAAGGAGATAGATAGGGGTGTCTGGATGACTCAGTCGGTTAAGCGTCCAACTTTGGCTCAGGTTATAATTTTGCAGTTCATGGATTTGAACCCTGCATCGGGCTCTGTGCTGACAGCTCAGAGCCTGGAACCTGTTTCAGATTCTGTGTCTCCCTCTCTCTCTGCCCCTCCTCCGCTAGCACTCTGTCTCTGTCTCTCAAAAATATGTAAACATTAAACAAGTTTTTTTTAAAAAGGAGATAGATAGGATAAGATGAGATGAGATAACGAAGGGAAGCCTGGGTGGTTCAGTGGGTTAAGCATCCAGTTCTTGGTTTCAGCTCAGGTTCTCATAGTTCGTGAGTTCCAACTGAGAGTCAGGCTTCGCACTGACAGTGCTAATGCTCCTTGGAATTCTCTCTCTCCCTCTCTCTCAGCCCCTTCCCCCACCCTCTCAAAATAAATAAATAAACTTAAAAAAAGATAAGATAAATAAGATAGGTAGATATGTAAATGTATACGCGTATATATACATTTTCTAGTTCTGTGCACTGAGAAGGCCAAGAAGTGGCAACACTCCTATAGCAACAAACACACCAACTTCATAGATCTTGGATTCTAAGTATTATGTCTCACTGAAAGGGCTTCTTGCAGGAATGGCTGACTCCACCACTGGAAAGAAGGAAAGTACAAGATAGGCTGAACATTTTGCTGTGCCCCCAAAAAAGGAAGTACTCAAAGAGTAATGGAAATGTATCAAAAGAACACAGAATGGGCTCTCACTAGCTAAATTGAAGACACTTTGAGGATCAAAATAAATAATGATAGTAACAGATTACAGTTCATTGAATATAATCGAAAACCATAAGCCAATAGTGATATAAATGAATGAATGGATTATATAATGAACAGGACAATTATAGTTTCAAATGCTTCTATGCAAAATACTTAACAAATTCCTAAAAAAAGAGAAACTGCACAGTAGATAAGCCTGGCAGATATCACCTTCCTCAGGTGATGGGAAAGTTCACCTTATCAGCACTATAAAGGAACATTTGAAGTCTTGCACCACCTGATGGGATGCAATGAGAGGAACATATCATCCCTTCTATAGTATTCCTACCAATCATATATAGTGTGAATCCAACCACAAGGAAATCCCAGCAAAACCAAATTGAGACACATAAAATAACTGGCCTATAATCTTTTTTGTTTTTAAAGATCTAATTATTTTTTTTAAATTTTAAAAAAGTTTATTTGAGAGAGAGAGAGAGAGAGAGAGAGAGAAAGAGAGAGAGAGAGAGAATGTGGGGGGAGGAGCAGAGAGAGGTAGAGAGAGAGAATCCCAAGCAGGCTCTTCATCACCAGTGTCGAGCCTGATGTGGGGCTCGAACTCACGAACCATGAGATCATGACCTGAGCCTAAGTTGAACGTTTAAACAACTGAGCCACCATGGTGCCCTGGTGGCTTTTAAATCTTTTAAAATAATCTTTTAAAAAGTCAGGTCATGAATGTCAAGCAAAGAAATGAACTGTTCCTGATGAATAAGACTAAAGAGATATAAAACTTAAATGCAGTGTTATGATTATGATCTGGATCTTTTGGGGACAACCAGAGGCTCTTGAGCAGAGTCTGCAAGTTAAGTGGTTGTTCTTTATCAATGTTAATCTTTATTGTATGGAAGTTTTGTAAGATAATGTCCTTACTTTAGGAAACACCTACTGAAGTACTCAGAAACAGTGGGGCAATAGGTAGCAATTTACTCTCAAACCATTCAAGAATAAAAAAAGCTCTGTAATTTGTGTAACTTGCAAGTTGTTTCCAAACCTCATGTCAGGACTGGGTTACAAGTGTGTCAAGAAATTATTCCTCTCAGTCCTGGGGCACCTGGGTGGCTCAGTCGGTTAAGTGTCCGACTCCAGCTCAGGTCTTGATCTCACAGTTTGTGAGTTCCATCCCTTCATCGGGCTCTGCACTGACAGCTCAGAGCCTGGAGTCTGCTTCGGATTCTGTGTCTCCCTCTATCTCTCTATCCCTCCCCTGCTTGCGCTCTCTGTCTCTCAAAAGTAAATAAATAAACATTAAAAAAAAAAAAGAAAAGAAATTATTCCCCTCAGTCCTGAGCAGGAATACGTACAGACTGACTAGGTGACTAGAGTGGACAGAGCCAAAGACAATGAAAAATGAAAATATCGGGAAGTCCCAGATAAAGGGTTCCCTCTGCCTAGAAGGCTTTACCCTCCACTTCTGCCTCCTTCTCATCTTCAGAACTCAACACCAACATCACTTATTTGGGAAGCCCTCTTTAACTTCTCTGGCCATGTCAGATCTCCTTGCTATATGTTCTCAGACCATCCCATGCCTTTTATTTCATCATACTTATCACGGTTGTAATTTTATGTTTGTTTGTTTACTAATAAACATACGACTCTCATACAACTCATCTTGACCTTAAGTTATATGAGAGCAGGGACTGTGTCTTCATCTCCTCTTTGTAAACTTTTTGTTTATTTATTTGTTCATTGGTTGATTTGTTTATTTAAAATTTATTTATTTTGTGAGAGATAGACAGGGAGGGGCAGAGAGAGGGAGAGAGAGAATCCTCGCAGTCTCCTTGCTCAGTGTGTGAGAAGGGGCTCGATCCCATGACAGTGAGATCATGACCTCACCTGATATTAAGAGTCAGATGCTTAAAAAAGGGCTTCTATTGTGAGTGGCACACATAGGGCAGCTCCATTGCTCTTCGTGCGGAATTGACATCAAGACATTTCAGAAGCATAATTTTTTGGTACCCAGGCAGCTTGTGATCATTGGTCCTGAAAGAAAAAAAAAAGAGTCAGATGCTTAACTGACTAGGCAACCAGGTGCCCCTTTTTACAAACTTTTCAAATTGAAACCTATATACAGAAAAGTGCACAAATCCTAAGTGTTTAGCTTGATGAATTATCACAAAGTGAACACATCTTGGTCAAGAAATAGAACATTCTCAGGATTCCAGAAGCCCCCCTCACGTAACCATTGAACTTCAAACCTCATAATTAATTTTGCCTGCTTTCTGAACCCAGTATAAATAAAATCATTCAGTTTGTATTTTTTGTGTGTCTGGCTTCTTTGATGCAACATTGAATCTGTGAAATTCATATAGTTATTGCATATAATTGTAGTCTATTTTTTGCATTGCTATATGGTATTCCATTGTATGAATATACTACAATGTGTTCATTATACAGTTGAAATCTCGACTATTATAAATAATGCCATAAGAACGTTTTTGTATGTCATTTTTATTGTGGGAAAACATACATAATATTTAACTTTTTAACTATTTTTAAGTGTACAATTCAAAAGCATTAAGTATACTCACAATGTTGTGCAACTATCAACACTATCCATTTCTAGAATTTTTCTGTACGTGTCTTTTTTTTAAATGTTCATATATTTATTTTTGAGAGAGAGAGAGCACGTGTGTGAGCTGGGGAAGGGCAGAGAGAGAAAGAGAGAGAATCTTAAGCAGGTTCTGCACTGTCAGCACAGAACCCAATGTGGGTCATGAACCCACAAACCATGAGATCATGACATGAACTGAAATCAAGAGTTGGATGCTTAACCAACTGAGCCACCCAGGCACCCCTGTACATATATCTTTTTTGATGCATATATGTGCATATTTCTGATGGGCATATGCTTAGGAAATGCTGGGTCATAGAGAATGTTCAATTTTAGTAAATGCTGCCAAACAGTTTTCCCAGGTGGTTGTACCAATTTACATGCCCACCAGCCCTGTATGAGAGGGCTGTATTAATCCTTTAAATTAACCTAATAAGTGTTTAGTACAGTGTATCTTTTCCCATTTCTCTGATAACTAAGACAGTTTAGCACCTTTTCGCATGCTTAATGGCCATCAGAGAGCTTCTTTTCTTAAATATTTAAGTCCTTTGCCCATTTTTTATTGGATTGCCTATATATTTCTTATTGATGTGCAAGTTTTTTATACTAGTACAAGCTCTTTCTTGGATGTTTTGCAAATATTGTCCTTCATTCCATGACTTATGTTTTCACTCTTTTAATGGTGTCTTTTGAGCAACCAAAGTTTCCACTTTTAATATAGTCTTATATACCAGTTGTTTCATTTACAGTTAGTGCTTTTTGTGTCCTATTTAAGAAATCTTTCTTTGCCTATTGAGAGTCATGAAGACATTCTCCTATGTCATCTTCTAGAAACTTAATTGTTTTACCTTTTACAATCTGAAATTTGCATGTAGATAATATCAATCTGGAATTAACTTTTGTGTATGGTATTAGATAAAGGTCAAGATTCATTTTTTTCTCCTGTAGTTATATGCCCAGCAGACCCAGCCCATTAACTGAAAATATCTTCTGTTTCCCAGTGCACTGCAGTGACAAATTTGTCCTAAAACAAGCATGGATTTGTTTCTGGACTCTGAATTGTAGTCATTGATCTATTTGTCTCATTGTGCCAATATCATACAATCTTAATTTGTAGCTTTCTGATAAATCTTTTTTTTTTAAAGTAACCTTTACATCAAATATGGGGCTCTTACTCATGACCCCATATGCTCTACTAACTGAGCCAGCAAAGTGCCCCTGTAGATTTCTGATAAGTCTTAATATCTGGTAGTGTTCTTCTTGCAAAGTGCTTTTGCCATTCTTCAACTTTTGTGTTTCCATACATATTTTCAAATCAAGTTGTTGATTCCTACCAAAAAATATGTTAGGATTACATCGACTCTATCTATAGATCAATTTGGGAAGAGTTAATTAACATTTTTGCAATATTGAGTCCTTCAGTCCACGAATATGGTATATCCCTCCAGTTATTTAGATCTTCTTTACTTACTTTTATTAATGTTTTATAGTTTTCTCTGAAGAGATTTTATACTTCATTTATTAAATTTATTCTAAGTACTTGGAATTTTTTGAAGTTATTGAAAATAGGCCTGTTTTTCAAATTTTAGTTTCTTTCCATAGGTATATAGAAATACAATTGATTTTGGTGGCCCCTGGGTGGCTCAGTCGGTTAAGCTCCAGGTCTTGGTTTAGGATCAGGCCATGATCTTATGATTCATGAGACTGAGCCCCATGTCTCACTCTGCATTGTCAGCTTGGAGCCTGCTTGGGATTCTCTGTCTCTCTCTCTCTCTCTCTCTCTCTCTCTCTCTCTCTCTCTCCCTCTCTCTCTCCCTCCCCCCCAAAAATGAATAAAATAAACTTTAACCAAAAAAAAAAAAAAAGAAGAAGAATACCATAGTATTACAGTTTCCTTAACATTAAAAGTCAACCTTAGGGGGCGCCTGGGTGGCTCAGTTGGTTAAGCGGCCGACTTTGGCTCAGGTCATGATCTTGCGGTCCGTGAGTTCGAGCCCCATGTCGGGCTCTGTGCTGACAGCTCGGAGCCTGGAGCCTGCTTCCGATTCTGTGTCTCCTCTCTCTGACCCTCCCCCGTTCATGCTCTGTCTCTCTCTGTCTCAAAAATAAATAAATGCTAAAAAAAAAAATTAAAAAAAAAAATAAATAAAATAAAAGTCAACCTTAGGGGTGCCCAGCTGACTCACTTGAAGAACATGCAACTCTTTTTTTTTTTTTTTTTTTGGTAGTAGGTTTTAAAAAAATGTTTACTCATTTTTTAAATGTTAATTTAGTTATTTTGAGAGAGAGACGGAAAGTGCAAGAGGGAAAGGGGCAGAGAGAGAGGGAGAGAGAATCCCAAGCAGTCTCCGCCTGAGAAGAGCCTGATGCAGGGCTCTATCCCATGAACCATGAGATCATGACCTGAGCCAAAACCGAGAGTTGGAAACTCAACTGACTGAGCTACCCAGGTGCCCCAATGTTTATTCATTTATTTATTTATTTAGAGAGCACACATGTGAGTGGGGAAGGGGCAGAGAGTGAGGGAGAAAGAGAATCTCAAGCAGGCTCCAAGCTGACAGCATGGAACCCAACATGGGGCTGGAGCCCATAAACCATGAGATCATGACTTGAGCCAAAAATCAAGAGTCTGATGCTTAACCAACTGAGTCACACAGGGGTCCTCCGCATGCAATTCTTGATCTTGGGGTTATGAGTTTGAGTCCCAGGTTGAGAATAGAGATTATGTAAATAAATAAATTAATTAAATAAAATAAATAAATAAATAAATAAATAAACTTAAAAAATCACCTTAACTTCTTTTTACTTTGCCTCCAATTTAGCAATATCTATGAAGATATAAATTTTATATGCAAGCCATTTTAAATTCATTATTTATTTATTTGAAAGAGAAAGTGCACAAGCAGGGCAGAGGGGCAGAGGGAGAGAGAGAGAGAGGGAGAATTTTAAGCAGGCTCCACTCTCAGTGCATAGCCCAATGTGGGGCTCAATCCCACAACCCTGGGATCATGACCTGAGCTGAAATCAAGAGTCTGACACTCACCTGACTGAGCCACTCAGATGCTTCAGCAAGCCATTAAAAAAATTTTTTTAATGTTTTATTATTTTTTTTTGGGGGGGGAGGGCAGAGAAAGAGGGAGACACAGAATCCAAAGTGCAAACTCACAAGCTGTGAGATCGTGACATGAGCCAAAGTTGGATGCCCAACTGACTGAGTCACCCAGGCACCCCAGCAAGCCATTTTGTAATCAATTAAGCAAACACTTGTCTATTAACATATAAAAGTTTGTTTTACATAAATCTCTAGAATTACTTCAGGTGTATTTATTACACTTTGGGATACATTGCTGTAAATGTTAGCTGTTTCATAAACATTTGTGTTAGCTGTTCATATTGTTGCTAGTGTTCATTTTTTTTTTTAATTTTTTTTTCAACGTTTATTTATTTTTGGGACAGAGAGAGACAGAGCATGAACGGGGGAGGGGCAGAGAGAGAGGGAGACACAGAATGGAAACAGGCTCCAGGCTCTGAGCCATCAGCCCAGAGCCCGACGCGGGGCTCGAACTCACGGACCGTGAGATCGTGACCTGGCTGAAGTCGGACGCTTAACCGACTGCGCCACCCAGGCGCCCCTGGACTTCAAATTTCATAGGCTACAGTTTTGTCTTCTCTCTTTAACCCTTTTATATTGTAAAAATTTTCATACTGTACATAAAAGGTGCGTAAAACATAAATGTGCAGTTTACTAAGTTATGAAAAAGCTGATATCTGTGGAAAAATAATCACCCAAGTAAAGATCTGGAACAATACCAACACCCCAAAAGACCCCTCTCCATTCTCCTGAATCACAGCGCCTTCCACACTTTTGATGACCACCATGCTGATTCTTAGGGTTTTCAGTTTACTTTTCTTTATAATGTACCACCTAAGAATGCACTCCTATTCACTATAGTTTAATTTGCCAGTTTAGAAAATTTTTTACAAATGGAATCATGCAGTATGTAGTACTTTTGTATCTATTTTCTTTGGCTCAATATTGTTCTTAAGATTTATTTCTGTTATTGAATTAAGCAGTTCGTTCATTTTCAACTCAGTATAGTATGCCATTCTATAAACATACAAAGTGAATCCATTTTGCTGTTGAAGAATATGTGGACTGTTTGTCTATTACAAATAAAGCCTCTGTGAGGGTTCTTTTTTAAAAAAAAATGTTTACTTATTTATTTTGGGAGAGAGGGAGGGAGAGAGAGAGCAAACGAATGTGAGTGGGGCAGGGGCAGAAAGAGAGGGGGAGAGAGAGAATCCCAAGCAGGCTCTGCACTGTTAGGAGACAGCTCACAACCAGAAGTTTACGACCTGAGCCTAAATCAAGAGTTGGACCCTTAACCAACTGAGTCACCCAGGCGCCCCTCTGTGAGCATTCTTACACACATCTCCCAGTATAACTGCACATGATTTTCTTAGGATATATACTTAGGAATAGAATTAAATAGTCATTTTCAACTTTAGCAGATAATGCCAAACTGTTCTCAAAGGGGCTGTGCCAACTTACACTCCCATCTGAAGTGTATGTGCATGTCCTTTGTTCTACCTCCTCACCAACATCTGGATTTTTAGCCCTGTTAGAAAGTGTAAAGTGTTATTTCATTATGGTTTTACTTTTCATTTTCATGATTATTTGTGAGGTTTTACATGTTTACTAGCAATTTGGATTTCCACTTTTGAGCACTTAAATATTTTGTCCATGTTTTGATCGAGGTGTCTGTCTTTTTCTTGTATTTTAACTGTTGTTTATATATTGTATATACGAGTCCTTTTTACGTGTACCATATCTTTTCCAACTCCATTCTCTTTTTTAAACTTATCTTTATTTTTTGTTTTTAATTGAAGTATAGTTGACATACAATATTAAATTAGTTTCAGGTGAGGGGCGCCTGGGTGGCTTGGTCGGTTAAGCGTCCGACTTCGGCTCAGGTCATGATCTCACGGTCCGTGAGTTCGAGCCCCGCGTTGGGCTCTGTGCTGACAGCTCAGGGCCTGGAGCCTGTTTCGGATTCTGTGTCTCCCTCTCTCTCTGCCCCACCCCTGTTCATGCTCTGTCTTTCTCTGTCTCAAAAATAAATAAACGTTTAAAAAAAAAATTAGTTTCAGGTGTAGAACATAATGATTTAGCAGCTCACACATTTCCAAATTCTCACCACAGTAAATATATTACAAAATTATTGACTATAAATATGTATTTTTTACTATAAACCAGGTATTGTGCTACATGTAGATTTTACAAGTTTGAACAAAATGGACATGCCCATTAGTCTCACAGAGCTGACAGATATTAAACAAGCAATTATAATTATACTGGAGATATTATAAGGATGTCAGCAAGGGGAATCTAATTTATTACAGATGGTCAGTGAGGGCATCTCAGCAGAAGTGATATTAAATGCTTCTTTCCTTGTATTAAGTTTCTGTATATATCAGCGTATGATTTAGAGCCATACTGACTTTTTATTTATTTTTATTTATTTGTTTTTCACATTAGCAATTATTTTAATGAAAATGATCTAAATATACAAGTTAAAAGCCTAAGATTTTCAGGGTGGATTAAGAAAATTGTATTCAACCATGTTATGTGAATATGGTTAATATTTTAGGAAGGAAAATTATATTAAGTAAAAAAAGTAAAAGTGATACACTATTCAAACAGCCAAAAAAAAACTACAATGGGTATAAGGACAATATAGTCATTAGAACAAGGAAAATTATCATGAATAAAAAAGATATTAAAAAATGACAGAAAGGGTCATTTTCCAAGATGATATAACAATTTTAAACATGTACACACCTATTTTTTGAAAGTATATATGTTTTCTAAATTTGATATATCATTTTATATTCCCACCAGTAATGTATGAGTGCCCCTGTTACTCTGTGTTCTCACCAGTAATTGAAATTTCAGTTTTTCTCCTTTCTAATAGTTTTCTAGTGCTATCGCATTGTACTGTTACTTTACCTTTCCTGATGTTTGCACATTGTTTTATGCACATACTTGCAATCTGTATGTCTTCTTTTTTTTTAAACTTGTTTTATTTATTTTTTTAAATTCACATCCAAATTAGTTAGCATCTAGTGCAACAATGATTTCAGGAGTAGATTCCTTAGTGCCCCTTACCCATTTAGCCCATTCCCCCTCCCACAACCCCTCCCATAACCCTCAGTTTGTTCTCCATATTTATGAGTCTCTTCTGTTTTGTCCTCCTCCCTGTTTTTATATTATTTTTGTTTCCCTTCCCTTATGTTCCTCTGTTTTGTCCCTTAAAGTCCTCATATGAGTGAAGTCATATGATTTTTGTCTTTCTCTAATTTCACTTAGCATCATACCCTCCAGTTCCATCCATGTAGTTGCAAATGGCAAGATTTCATTCTTTTTGATTGCCAAGTAATACTCCATTGTATATATATATACCACATCTTCTTTATCCATTCATCCATCGATGGGCATTTGGCTCTTTCCATACTTTGACTATTGTTGATAGTGCTACTATAAACATGGGGGTACATGTGTCCCTTCGAAACAACACACCTGTATCCTGTGGATAAATGCCTAGAAGTGCAATTGCTGGGTCATAGGGTAGTTCTATTTTTAGTTTTTTGAGGAACCTCCATACTGTTTTCCGGAGTGGCTGCACCAGGTTGCATTCCCATCCAACTCCATTCTCTTAATGGTGCCATTTGATGAGCAGGAATTCTTCATTGTGGTGAAGTCAAGTATATCATTCTTTTTGTTGTCATTTGTGTTAGCCTGGTTCCCCCTAAACCAGAGCCTCATTGTATTATTAGGGAGTCCAGGGTGCAGGTGTGAGGGACAAGGAGAGTGATGCAGGAAAGAAAGGAGAAACAACAGGAGAATGTTTCATCAGATACCTGGCGGCCACTAAATGAAAGTGATTGCTGGATCTGGACACCGTGTCCTCAATAAACAAACCATCCTGGGAGAGGTGAGATAATCGAAGAAATAGAGATAAATTATTCACAGGCTCTTGTCTCCCACTGGTCAAAATTCCACACCATGGAGCATTATCTCCCTCACATTTACAGGTTGAATGTAGGAGTATACACCTTAAAAAACAGACAAATGAAACATTTACTGTCATTTTAGAGGGGTTTAGGGACTTAATAGTGATAATGCATGGATTGAATCCACCATGTTTAACATAAAATCATATTTTCTAATTGGTTATTGCTAGCATATAGGAGCTGGTGATATAAAGGTACAGCCATTCCACTCACTGAACAGGCAGTGCCTAAGCTCAGTTCTCATCTAAAGACTCAACAACTTTGTTCTCCCGCTTACTTGGCACACAGCTTCCCATAAAGCTATAGCCCCAAGCAGAGGTTTGGCAATAGTTGTGTTCAGGTTGCACATAGGGTTGGAGTGTCCTTGGCTTCAAGCTGAAAACCTGGCCCAGGTCCTCCACTTCCTGGGAGGCACTTATATCTCCACACACAGGAGTGAAATCTCTGATGGCTACCCTTACTTCTATCTAGACTTATTTCAAAGCCTCAGAAGTTTGTGGATTTGCACATATTCACAGGGAAGGTGTATTGTGTCTTAAAGTCTAGGTCTCTTTTCCCTTTTCAGGTTTTATCTGTCATTGCTATACATCTGCTGCAGTGTGTGTGTGTGTGTGTGTGTGTGTGTGTGTGTGTGTGTGTGTACCCATTTCACCATTTTCATTGGGGGTCTAGTAAGAGTTTCTTGAACTGGTGACAGACAGCAGTTGTGACAGGATGTTAATTAGATTCTCCCTGTTGTCTTTGGAGTTTCAGCAAAGGCCTCAAAAGCAGAAAGGAACACAATAGATGCCAGGCACCTCTTTCCCCCACCATCCACCTCAAAGGGAGATGGGAAGAGATTGTGATCCAGTCGGCCAGCTTTACTAATGTTCTACAGTTTGTATATAAGAATGAGGATTGTGTTGGGAGTTACCTGTGGGCTCTGAATTTCCTCTTTGCCACTCTGGGGAGGGAGAAGGGTTGTTCCCTTCACCTAAGGCCAAGTGACTTAGAGGCTTCCACTAGCACCTCTCAGAATGTTTGGCATATATCTCCTGGGGTCTGGAAGTCCGTAGGGAATGATATCCTAACTCCCACCTGAGGAAGTTCAAAAGCAAGATGCCAGCTGACTGACATGGCAAGTAAGGTGTGTGGGATAGAGAGTGAACTGCACTGCCCTTGTTAGCAGGGCAAAGATGCATAAGTGGTCCAGTGGGCCAAGTGTCCCCACAAAGAAACCAACATGGAATCATTTTAAAAGGATCCTTCCCAATCCAATTAAAAAATGGGCAGAAGACATGAACAGGCATTTCTCCAAAGAAGACATCCAGATGTCCAACAGACTCATTACCAGGGAAATACAAATCAAAACTACAATAAGATGTCACCTCACACTAGTCAGAATAGCTAAAATCAACTATACAAGAAAAAACAGGTGTTGGTGAGGATGTGGAGAAAGGGGAACCCTTTTGCAGTGTTGGTGGGAATGCAGACTGATGCAGCCACTCTGGAAAACAGTATGGAAGTTCCTCAAAAAGTTAAAAATAGAACTACCCTATGATCTAGCAATTGCACTGCTTGGTATTTGCCCAAGGAATACAAAAATACTAATTCAAAGGGACACATGCACCCCAATGTTTATAGCAATATTATCTGTCACATCCAAATTTTGGAAACAGCCCAAATGTCCATCAACTGATAAATGGATAAAGAAGATATGGTGTATATATACAACGGAATATTAGTTATAAAAAAAGAATGAAACCATGCCATTTGCAATAACATGGATGGAGCTAGAGTATTATGCTAACCAAAATAAATCAGAGAAAGACAAATACCACATGATTTCACTCATGTGGAATTTAAGAAATAAAACAAAGAAGCATAGGGAAAAAAGAGAGAGAGAAGCAAACCAAGAAACAGACACTTAACTATAGAGAGCAGACTGATGGTTATCAGAAAGGAGGCAGATGGGGTGACAGGGTAAATAGGTGATGGGGATTAAAGAGGGCACTTGTGATGAGCACCAGGTATTGTATGTAAGTGTTGAATCTCTAGATTGTACACCTGTAATTAATATTACACTGTATGACAACTAGCTGGAATTTAAATAAAAACTTAAAACAAACAAGCAAATAAATGAAAGGATCTTTCCCGTGATGTGTGCCCAAAGAGGAAAGGGACCCCAGGAGAGTGAGTTTTATGTGGGATGAATCTCTACAAGGCCAGGGACTGTGGGGAGAAAAGTAACAGGCAGTCAACCAGAGAAGAGGCATCACTGAGGTCCCAACAGGAGAGCCATAAAAAAGCCCACAAAGGTGACATACAAGAGAAAGAGCCAACATGTGTGAATCCTCCACGTGCATGGGAAACCAACTTTCAAAGATAACCGTATTCTGCACCACCCAGGAAAGACGGCCCTTTCCCCCTAATCCATTCTTTTCCTGCACCAAATGCTGGAGGAGGGCAGTTCAGAAACAGCAGCTGGCCAGTGGGAGAGGAGCAATATACACTGAGGTAAAGGCAGGGATGTGGAGAAGCCTGGCATTCCTCCCTTCATCACAGCAAATTTCCCATCTGTAGCAGGCAAGAGCTGGGGAATGGGAGAACCTCATAAACTGAGGTTTAGAGTGGTACTTGTTACCCTGGACAAAACATTTTCACTACTGCAATGAGACTATTCTTGTGACTGAAAAATACTTAAAAAGTGAAGGAATCTGCAAGAGGTTTCATGCGGGACATGGAAAGAACTATGCATAAGGCAGATGTGAAGGAGAAGCAGAAGAGTTTTGCAATTTTACACCATGGAGGCCAAATCCCTTGGTAAAAATAGCTATTCAGTATGGGAGAAGGATTGAAGAGGAGAATTTGATATAGAGTATAACTAACCCTGATTTATTTTGTTTTAATTTATCAATTTCTTAAAGTTTATTGATTTATTTTGAGAAAGAGAGTGTGCGGGCATGAGTGGGGAAGTGGGAGGGGCAGAGAGAGAATCCCAAACTGTCAGCACAGAGCCTGACTTCGCCCACTGGATCCCATGAACCAAGAAGTCATGACCTGAGCTGAAATCAAGTGTCTGATGCCCAATCAACTGAGCCACGCAAGGTGCCCCTAACTAATCCTGATTTAAAATGTATTGACTCCAGGGGCATCTGGCTGGCTCAGTTGGTGGGGTGTGTGACTCTTAATCTTGGGATGTGAGTTCGAACCCCACGCTAAGTGTAGAGATCGCTTAAAAATAAAATCTTTAGGGGCGTCTGGGGGGCTCAGTCGGTTAAGCAACTGAATTCAGCTCATGTCATGATCTCACAGTTAGTGAGTTTGGGCCCCTGTCGGGCTCTGTGCTGACTGCTCAGAGCTTAGAGCCTGCTTTGGATTCTGTCTCCCTCTCTGTCTGTCCTTCCCCCGCTCACACTCTGTTTCTCTCAAAAATAAACATTAAAAAAATAAGTAAATAAAATAAAATCTTTAGGGGCACCTGGGTGGCTCAGTCGGTTAAGCGTTGACTCTTGATTACGACTAAGGTCATGTTCTCCATATTTGTGAGTTCGAGCCCTGTCTTGGCCTCCACAATGACAGGGTGGAATCTGTTCAGGATTCTTTCTCTCCCTGTCTTTCTGCCCCTCATCTGCTCGCTCTCTCTCTCTCTCCCTCACTCAAAAATAAATAAATAAAAATAAAATAAAATCTTTATTATTTTTTTTAAGTTTATTTATTTTGCATGAATGGGGGAGGGTCACAGAGATAGAGGGAGAGAGAGAGAGAGAGAGAGAGAGAGAGAGAGAGAATCCCAAGCAGGCTCAGCACCATCAGGGCAGAGCCTGATGCAGGGCTTGAACTCACAAACCACAAGATCGTGACCTGAGCCGAAATCGGACACTTCACCGACTGAGCCACCTAAGCGTCCCTAAAATAAAATCTTTAAAAAGTATAATAATAATTGCTTCTCAGTCTTTTGGCTAAGATCAAGTGTAAAAAAAATAAATAAAATGTATTGGCTCCAAGTGTCTGTGAACATCTTTTAACTTTTCTTCATGTTTGTTTAGATCCCACCAAAAACATGAGTAACTGAAATTCATGTTTAGGCTAATACAAAGATAGGGCACACCCCTCTGGCAGATTTTTAATTATTTTTTTAAACAATTTTATAGATTTTTAATTTTTATAAATTTTTAATTTTTAATTTATAAATTTTTAATTTTTAGAGTCAGAAAATACAGATGCAAAACAAAACAACCAAAAAAACATTTTCATAATGGTCACATTCGTCAAGGTTGTACTGTGGTAGCAAATTATCCTTCAAAATCTCAGTGTTTTACACAACAAAGCTTCATTTCATGCTCATAGTGTATGTTCAACTCAGGGTTGGGGGTGGTACTCTGTTTTACACAGTCACTCAGGGACCTAGGCTGACAGGTTGTACCATCTGTAACATGTGGCTTCCTCATTTGCCACAGCAAAGGAGGAAAGAGCATGGAAATCTTATAACCATTCTTTCCTGATAGAGCCTGGAAGTGCTTCCATTCAGTCTATAGTGGATAGAAATAGTCACGTGACCCCCTTTCTGAAAGAAGGAAGAAAATGTCCTTTTCTTTGTGCCCTAAATGAGAGGAAACACAGGCTATCAATAAGCCCTGCTAAAGTCTCCCAGATCTCTGAATCTCACCAACCCAGGGATGACTAAAATCATCTTCCCTGGACTATTTTATTTTTTTAAGGTAGGCTCCATGCCCAATATGGGGGCTTGAACTCACAAGTCTGAGATTGAGAGTCACGTGCTCTACTGACTGAGCCAGCAAGGCACCCCTTCTCTGGACTATTTTATATGGCAATTTAACTTACATAGACTGTCACCCTTCAGTTGTTACCTAACCAGTTCAGTTTGCCCTATGCACAGAAGCCAATCACTGAGACCTGCAGATATGTGGCGGAGAAAGGAATTTATTCACAAGGCAGCCAAGCGTGGAGACGGAGAAAAGGTCTCATATCACCTTTCCTGAAAAAAAGGTCTCTTGAGTATTTATGGGATTTTAGGGACAGTGTGGGGGGATATGATTGGAAGCTAGAGAGGGTGAGATAAAGGTCAGGGAATTGTTGATCTATGCAGGCACAGTCCATCATCTTGCTTCTTCATATATCACATGCTCAAAGATGGGGTATTGACAAGATTAGGGGGTGGAGATTTCAGGCTCCTTGACATCAAAATCACCTATGGAGATTTGTGCGGGCCCAGTAGGAAGGTTTTGACCCGTCTGAACTGGATGAAAGTGGGCCTTTTAGTTCCTGGAAGACAATTTAAGCTTAAGTGTCTTGTGACTTGTACCTCAGAGACATTTCATACATAGAAGCAGTTATACATTCTTATGATATTTTACCTGGGCTGTCTGCTGTTCAGAGGCAGTTTTAAAGTTTATTGTTTTGGGGCGCCTGGGTGGCGCAGTCGGTTAAGCGTCCGACTTCAGCCAGGTCACGATCTCGCGGTCAGTGAGTTCGAGCCCCGCGTCAGGCTCTGGGCTGATGGCTCAGAGCCTGGAGCCTGTTTCCGATTCTGTGTCTCCCTCTCTCTCTGCCCCTCCCCCGTTCATGCTCTGTTTCTCTCTGTCCCAAAAATAAATAAAAACGTTGAAAAAAAAAATTAAAGTTTATTGTTTTAAAAAATGGGCTTAGCAATGAGAAAGAATGAAATATGGCCCTTTGTAGCAACATGGATGGAACTGGAGAGTGTGATGCTAAGTCAAATAAGCCATACAGAGAAAGACAGATACCATATGTTTTCATTCTTATGTGAATCCTGAGAAAGTTAACAGAAACCCATGGGGGAGGGGAAGGGAAAAAAAAAAAAAAAAGAGGTTAGAGTGGGAGAGAGCCAAAGCATAAGAGACTCTTAAAAACTGAGAACAAACTGAGGGTTGATGGGGGTGGGAGGGAGGGGAGGGTGGATGATGGGTATTGAAGAGGGCACCTTTTGGGATGAGCACTGGGTGTTGTATGGAAACCAATTTGACAATAAATTTCATATATTGAAAAAAAAACGGGCCTTAGGTTATAGTCTGAGCAGGAATTTTCCCCATTTTCAATCTGACAAGTCTTTTATGCTACTTAGCTGGTATAATCAAATCTCTGAGTAGAGGTCTCTACTGCACAGCACACATTATGAAATATGTTTCTAAACTGTACAAAAACCTTACATTCATATATTATGGTTATAATATAATATAAGAATAATGAATAATATGAATTCATGGATAATAATGACTAATACATGAAATATGAATAATGAATAATATATGAATAACATATATTCTGGTTAAGAGCCATTGCTTTCTCAGACTGCTTTACTTTCTTTTACTTCCATCATCAATACTGATATTTTGTTTTCTTTTCACAAGGAAATCCCATTAACAAAATCTCTTTACTGTTAAATTACACAACTAAAAGAAAAGAAAATGGGCGGAGTCGTGGATGGTGAACACTTGGCAAGGTTCATTCATTAGCTGGGAAACTCACTCCCTCACTTTGACTTCCCACTATACAGGTAATCCCAACTCATGTTTTGAATAAAATTGGTTATCTGTGAAAAGTAATTTTAAATTTTAACTTAATGAATTGATTATGGGGGAACTCACACGTAAAATCCCAGATAAACTAAATATGGAAAACAAAATCATTCAAGTGTTAAAAAATATGCGGAATACATTAATAACCTTGACATGATGAAGACCTTAAGCCATGAAACCCAAAAGTCAGGAATCAAAAATTCAAATGCCTATTGGGAGCAAGCTTGTAATGTTAAGGAGGGAACTAAACTGAGTGCAAGAGAAATTAACTAGTAAAAAATTTATTCTTACAGAGCTATGATATAAGCAAATGTCATGAAATTGGATATATTTTAAATTTAATGTTGTAATATATAAATTAGAAGATAGAAATCTTTCATGTTTAAAATTTTTTGTTCTGCCTTTGCTTGGGAATCAGAAGTCTAATTCTCATACCAATTTCACATTTTGTGTTTCTAGCTGATAGATGAAAACTGTCAAAGCATTGTTTTGTTTGGAAGAGTTTGGTTAAGGTCAACTTTTTTTTCTGTTTTGACCATGGTTTTTCTTCTTTCATGTGTTGACTTCTTCACTTTTGTATTAAGTATGCAGGCCCTGAGACTGGGGACTACTACAGTCAGGTGTCCAGGAAAATTCTGGTCATAGATTGGAGGATCTGAATTGCTCAAAAAACTCTCCAGTCTTCCTGTCATGATATGGACCCCTTGGCAATGAGACCTTCCCCATGACCGTATGTATTCTGGTTGAAAGAACAATTTACTCCGATGTCTGCTTTGGATTTGACTCTCGCCCCCCAAACCCGTCCCCATTCCGCATTTCTCCGTCCCCAACTTCAATCGACAGAGATCAGATAAAATGGAAAGTAAAATGATGCGTCTTCTGTGGGGTCCGGGGCGTTGGTGGTCACTACGTGCCATAACCTTCTCCATACCTAACGTTTTGGGTTTATTTATATTCCCATCACTTATAACCACTTATCGTTCCCACATAAAGTAACAGGGTTGGGGGACAGGAGAAGGGCGAAGATGCTACCAGATGTCACCCCACGCCTCGAGCAAACCCAGGAAAGCCAGTTCAGCTCCAGCTAATCCCCTCTTCCGCCCGGGCCTAACTGCGCGGAGGCTCCCTAAGTCACGTGGTCGCCGAGGGACGGGGAAGTGGGCGGCTCAGCCGCCGCCATCTTGCAGGTTCGGAGGCGGAGCGTACGGGGCGCAGGTCGCGCGTCCGCTTCCCCTCCCCTCGCCCTGCCTCGCTCGGGCTTCTGCGCTCCTCCCCACTTCAGGCTCTTGTGGCCGCTCCCTGAGTGGAGGAGCGGGGAGCCCCGGAGGGCGGGGGGGTGTGTCGGACGCGTGCTCGCGCTTCCAACCGCCAGCAGCGGCCGCGCGCTCGGCCGGCCCCAGCGGCGGCGCGGGGCCGAGGGGAG
>NW_024412394.1:9634358-9744073 GCF_014898765.1 Herpailurus yagouaroundi | reverse complement strand
AGGGGGGAGGGGGCGGCTCCGGCTGCGGGGGCGGCGCGTGGCGGCCGTGGCTGCAGCTGCGGCGGCGCGCTGGGGCCCCGCGTCCAGGGCGCCCCCCGGTCGGAGCTGCCGCCGTGGCTGCTGCTGCCGGAGCCATGTACCGCAGCGGCGCCCGCTCCTCCGTCTCTTCGCACCGGCCTAAAGAGAGCGGCGGGGGCGGCCCGCGCACCGGCCGCAGCTCCGGCTCCTCCTCAGGCCCGGCTCGCCGCACCTCGCCGCTGCCCTCCAGCTCCTCCTCGTCTCGGAACCCGGCTCGCCGTCCCCGCTCGCCCTCAGGGCACCGCGGCCGACGGGCCTCGCCGTCCCCGCCGCGGGGTCGCCGTGGCTCCCCATCCCCGCCCCGCGGCCGCCGGGCCTCGCCGTCCCCGCCGCGGGGTCGTCGCGTTTCCCCCTCCCCGCCGCGGGCGCGTCGCGGCTCCCCGTCGCCGCCGCGGGGCCGACGACTCTTCCCGCCGGGCCCGGCCGGTTTCCGAGGCAGCAGCCGCGGGGAGTCCCGCGCGGACTTCGCCCGGGACGGCCGTGGAGACCATCCAGGCGACAGCGGCAGCCGGGTAATCCCACCCCTCGACCGGGACTCCCTCTATACCCTAGCTCCCTCGCCCGGGCTTCCCGCTTTCAGAAACGCCCGCAGCACAGGCGCCCCAAGGCCTCCAGGCCAGAGTCCCGGGATCGAAGGCCCTCCACCCCCCCTCGGGCTCCCTCGGCGACGTCCGAACCTGGAGGTTCCCGTCAGCCCTGGGAGCCGCTTTACACAATAACGGACTCGGGACCCAGACGGGCGCCTGGTTCGGGAGGCAGTGCATCATTTCAGGAATAGGCTGTTTGTCTCACTCTGGGTGAGATGCGGAAAAGTTTGCCAGGGCGAGGGGAATGTCCTCCAAACTGTGTGCCTGGTACTTGTTCAGTAGTCGATGTTTCCCTCAGAGTTGCGTGGTTTGGTATCCCTTTAGACCTGAGCTGCCCCGTGGATCTTAGAAAAGAAGCTGAAATGTCTTTGTGGCCAGTTAGGGTTGCCTAAACCTCATCAGCGAAGACACCTAGAGTGTGAACTGTTAGCAAATTGGCGCTACTCCGAAATGAACTGTGCATACCCACAGTCATTAATAAGTACCACCACTTATTGAGTTATGTGGCAGGATTATGCGTCGACCTTCATTTACACATTCCCTTTGAACACTCACAACCCTTTGAGGCGAGGAAGTTAAAATTTTGCCTTATTGAATAGCTGAGATATCCAGAGAGGTTTGAGCAACTTTAAAAAATGTCATACAACTAAGAAGCGGTGTAGCTGTGATTCAGTCCATGCGTACCCGGTTCCCGCCATCCATAATTTTAACGGTTATGTTTCCCTGCTAAAGGGATGGGACATGAGGTTAAGAAGTTCAGTTTAGGAGCACCTGGCTGGCTGGGTTTGTAGAGCATAGGGCTCTTGATCTCAGGGTCATGAGTTCAAGTCCCACATTGGGTGGAGAGACTAAAAATAAAATATTTTTTAAAAAAGATAGAAGTTTAGACATAATATTGACCTCTCACCGTAACTGCCTCTGACCTGGGACTGGTGTTTTGGAATTTGTTTTTATTTTCAGTTCATCAATTTTTTTTTTAAAAACCCCATGACAAAGTTTCTGTTTTCTCTGCTGGCTCTCTAAGAGTATTGATGTGCTCTAGGTACTCTGGTCTTAGGTGAATTGACTTGTCACTATGTTAAGATTTTCACAGCTGAGCAGCTATAGTCTGAGGAAGCAAGAAGTTCTACAGAGGAAGCAAAGAAAATTGAATACTAGTTCCCACAGCCTCCCTTTTCTTCAATGCTCCAAGCTTTTCTTCTCAAGTCAGTGACATCACCCATTGCTCAGCCAGAAATAGTGATGGTTTCCCTTCTCCCAAGTCTAAGCTGTCAGATTCACTCCATGTGTCAACATGTCAGCTCTGCCTCCAAGATACATCCCCCAAACTGTCCACCTGCCATTAGTCTAAGCCCTATTACCTTTTGAGTGGATTATTGCCTTAGTTTCCTTTACATTCCATTCTTGTTACCACCTAGTTTATTCTGTACCTAGCAATCAAGATAATTTTTGTTAATCTTCATTTTATACAATTGAGAAGTATTTATTCAACATCTACCATATTAGGCACTGTTCTGGGCACTGGGGATACGACAGTGAACGGTCAAAAACCCCTGCCCTTGTAGAGCTTATATTCTACCAGGGGGAGTCAGGCAATAAGAGAAGTAAAATATTTTGGCATATTAAATGGAATTAAGTACTAAGTAAAAACAAAAACAGAAAGGAATTCATCATTTTTAATAGGGTAGCCAAGGAAGGCTTGGGAAGGTGACTTCAATAAAGACTTGAATGAGATGAGAGTAGGAGCAATGCAAGCATCTGGAGGAAGAATGTAGTCAGATCATATCACTCTAATGCTTGAACTCCTTCTGTGGTTTATTACTACACTAAGAATAAAATCCAAATTTCCTGTCTTCTGTCACTTTGCTACAGTCACACTGGCTGTCTTTCTGTTACTCAGAACATGCTAAGCTCATTCCACAGCTTGTTCTTTTTGCCAGAAACATACTTCCATCTGTTTGCAAGGCTGACATCTCATCAGTCAAGGGTCAGGTTAAATAATATCACCTCAGAAAAAGCCGTCTTTAACCATCCTATCTGAAGTAGTTCCTTTTCTCTAATCTCTTTCATATTACCACTTTTTAATGACTTTATAGCATTTACTGCTATCAGAAGTACTTTAAAAAACACACAAAACCTGTTATTTGTTTACTTCACCAGAAATGTGTAGATTCTGAGAACAGACTCGATTTACTCTTTTAGTCCCATGCCCTAGTAAATGAAAGAATGAGAGGTCTCTGATTGGGAGGCTTGGAAGTGTGGTCTTTCATCTAAGAAAATGATAATGTTTAAAAACATGCTTTATTTTTGGAGTAGTATCTTACCATAGTCATTTCTCTCCTTTTTGGGTGACAATTTTATGACCTCCGAGGAGTACATTTTTGGGTATAGGGATGTCTTGATCCTATAGAATATTACATTATCTTTTACTTTTGTAGAGACGCTCTCCTGGTCTGCGTTCTGACTCTTCTTTGGAACAGAGCTTAAGAATCACTGTTGGCAATGACCATTTCTGTGTTGGCATACCAGAACGGCGGCGGCTTAGTGATCGACTGGGGTCACCAGTGGATAATCTGGAGGACGTGGACAGGTAGGCTTCATTTGGGGTAGGGCACACTATAATAGTGCTTGAAGCTAGAAAAGTTGCTTTTTTCTGAATAATGTATTTGAAAGAGTGGTGCCAGCACTGAAGTTACACCCTGTGTCCAGTACAAAGTATAGCATTGGAAAAGGCTTTCTAAGTGGGAAGAGTGTATTGACGTAGACTCTGTTGCTGAAAGAATTACATAGAAGAAAAGACTTTAGAATGTCATCCTGGTCCATCTAGAAAGGGGAAGGCTGAGGGGACATAAACAGGACATAAACGTAAACAATTGAGATGGTAAGGATTCTAAAGTACTGGAACTAGGATCCTTTCTACAAAAGAAAGTTCTGGACAAAATAGGAAATCTTTTTTAAATGGCGTTTTCAGCTTGGTCAGGCTGAAATATAGATTCAGAAAGGTTTTAGATAAATTCATATCTAACATGTATCTAAATTCAGTATATTAAGTATATTAAGCGTTAGTAGAAAAGTTAAAGCTCTTTAAAAATGTTTAATTTCAGTTTTTACAACTATTGAATGCTGAGGGCAGACAAATACACTCCACAGAGTATTAAATGTAGATCTTAGGTATTAGGAACATCACCACGTGGGAAGTTAACTAATCACATTAGGTGTTTTTCACCTCACAAAAGTAAATAAATAAGAATGGGAGTACAGGGAAAGTGCTTTCTGAGAGCTGGGAACCATGTCTGTTGTGGTCTCTGCCCAGCATATTGGGAGTTTTCACAAATGATTAGCAGTAGCAACAAGTCAATGTAATATTCTTTCAAACTGAGACTGTCCATGTAGTGGTACACTGAGCATAGGCAGACAGGTGGGGGACGGCTGGGCAGGAAGTCTGAAGACCAGTGTTACTCTTTGGTGATATTTACTTCAAAGCTCCAGTGGCAATTTGATGTGGCACACAAGGCAGGAGAGTTCTGTGTCATATGACAGAAATTTCATGGGGCACCTGGGTGGCTCAGTAGGTTAAGCGTCCGACTTGGGCTCAGGTCATGATTTTGTGATTCACGAGTTTGAGTCCCCCATCTGGCTCTGTGCTGACAGCTCAGAGCCTGGAGCCTGCTTCAGATTCTGTCTCCTCTCTCTATGCCCCTCCCCCACTTATGCTCTATCTCTCTCTCAAAAAAAACTAAAAACATTAAAAAATATATTAAAAAAAAGAAACTTCTGAACATAGGGCTTTAAGTTATGTGACTGTATCCCTTAATTGAGGCAAAAGCCCTTGCCCTTCTGGCTACTTCTATTTTGGGAAATGATTGAGTAGGTGGTGCCAGGTGTGACTCTCTTCCTTCCTTGTTAAGGTTTTGAGATAACTATAGCATTTCCTCTTGTCACCTCCCCTTTCTATAAGCTTCGTTATGCACATGTGCTTCAGATAGTGAATTGTCCTTTTTTAAGTTGTAAAAATTAAAAATTGCCTTTTAGGGAGTTTGGGATAGTAATTGTCTTCCCAGAATCATGTGTTTCAGAGAGACAAGTCTGTTTTAGAGAAAATGAGACTAAGGTTCTAAAAGGAGCTATCGGGGGCGCCTCAGTTGGTAGAGCATGCAACTCTTGATCTTGGGGTCATGAGTTCAAGCCCCACATTGGGCATAGAGATTACTTAAGGAAAAAAATAATAATAAAAGGAGGTAGCAACCCATTCTTTATATTGTTTTGTCCCCTGTATTTTTTCTCTATATGGTTTGTGTGGATAATTACTGTCCAATAATACCAGGCCATAGGACCACTGGCGTTCTCATGATGTCTCCTGACAGTGTATCCAGTTCAGCTAATGAAACAGGCCATTTCCATCCTTTGTATGTAGGTGCTTTACATTTTTTTCCTGGCGATACGTGGTTAGCTAAGTCACTAGGGCATGCCACTTTCATTCCCAGGGACTCTTGTTCCTGGGGGTGTTAAGTTCGAACCCCAGGTTGTGGGTGTAGAGATTACTTAAAATTTTTAAAAATAAACTTTTCCTAGGACCCTGATAATCTTTCTCTTCCCTTATTTATTTATTTTTTGTAAAGTTTATTTATTTTGAGAGAGAAAGAGAGAGCACGTGCTCTAATTTAAGCTTCTAAAGACTTGTGGATGTGAGTTCAGTTTACCCTGTTAACAAAGTAGTCTGCACGTTTCATTCACAAAATTCTTATCTTAACTCTTCCTTGCCCTGACTTAGGTTGAAGGAGCAGAATTTTTTCTTTCTGATTTGCCTTAGGGAAAAGATGGAAGCAAAGAGCTTTCTTCAGGCATTTTAGGGAATCAGAGCAGAAGAATGGGAAGTTTGGACTCTACAGGGTCTTTTTTCTTCTTCTTTTTCTTAATCATATACATTTTTTCACAGCTTTATTGAGCCATAATTCACATACCGTAAAATTCACCCATTTAAAGTGTATGGTTCAGGGGTGCCTGGATGGCTCAGTCTGTTAAGCACCCAACTGTTGATCTCAGCTCAGGTCTTGAGCTCAGGGTTGTGAGTTTAGGCCCTGCACTGGGCTCCATGCTGGGCATGGAACCTATTTAAAGAAAAAAAAATGTGTGCAGTTCAGTGACTTTCAGTCACTGAGTTCACAGAGTTGTTCATCCATTACTATGATTAATTTTAGAAAAGTTTTATTACCTGCACTCTTAGCTATTAGTTACCCCCCCCCCCCCACATGCGATAGCTTATCGCTAATCTATTTTCTGTCTATAGATTTGCCTGTTCTGGACATTTCATATAAATAGAATCATACAGTATATGGTCCTTTGTGACTAGCCTCTTTCACTTAGCATAATGTTTTCAAGATTCATTCATGTTGTAGCATATAATAGTACTTCATTTCTTTTTGTTACCAATAATATTTCATTGTATGTGTTTTGTTTATGCATTCATCAGAGATGATTGGATGGATAAATTTGGGTTGTTTCCACTATTTGGCTATTGTGAATAATGCTGCTGTGAACATTGGTGTACAAAGTTTTATGTGGGTATATGTTATATGTTTTTTTACTTGTTTAATGCAATTCATAAATACAAAAGTACAGAGAGGGAGCTCCCATCTACTTGCTAGATGAGATGCTGACCAATTCATGAGTAGCTTAAAAAAAAAAAAAAGTAGAAAAATACAGTGAGCCCCCATGTACCCATCCAGCAGTCCAACAATCAATTACTTATTTATTTATTTTTAAAGTTTATTTATTCATTTTTGAGTGAGAGAGAAAGTGAGAATCCCAGGCAGGCTATGCACTGTCAGTAGAGAACCTGATGAGGGGCTTGAACTCACAAACCATGAGATCATGACCTGAGCCAAAGTTGGATGCTTAACTGGCTGAGCCACCTAGGCACCCTGTCAGTTTTTTAAATAGATAGACCTTATACATTATTTAAAACCTTAGAAAAGAGTTGGACTTAACTAAAACTTTCAGAGAGAGTCTGTCCCTGGACTATTCTAAGCTACAGAGGATGGGACCCTTTTTAGGGCTCACTTTTACTGTAGCCAGTTCTTTCTCTTATCCTTTGGGAGACCTGGGGAAGGAAGACATGAGCTTCTAATAAGCATCTTGATTTCTGCCTGTATAGAAATCAATGATTTCTGTATTGCATGATATATATGCATGATATACATATGATAGTTTGTTTATTCTTTTAACTGTTAACATACCTTTTTTCATTGTGTTGTTTTTGCCTTCTTTTGCTGAAGGTTACAAGTCTGGATTGATACTGTCTGGGAGTCATCTCATTATTTCTAGCTTCTTGATATTTAGTGCTAGATTAGATCTTGAGCTAGTATGCCATTTGGTGGTGATATGTAATAGTTCTAGTGGGGAGCTGAACATGGAAGTATGGATGAATTTGCCACTCCCCATGGAGCCTGTGGTTTTTCCTCTACACTAATACAATCAGAGACTTTTTCATGGTAGATGGTGTTGTAGTAATAGAGTGGCTCATGGACATTTCCTCCCTGGAAATAGGCATGTTCATGGCTGATAAACGCATAGAGTAAGATATATTACTCTAGTTATGTTTGATTTCAGAGATCATCCTTGGTTCATTCCCATTTTTCCTATTTTATACTATATCGAGACCTCAAAATTCCCCAGATTCTTGGGGAGGAGGTGGGTAACAGGAACCTGGATTCTCATGGGTGGCATTCTTTTAGAGGAAGTGATAAAGTTTATCTATGATAGTCTTTCGTAAAATTATTTATAGCTGTTACCCAGGTCTAAAACTTTGAACAAAGTTCTAGAAAAGGCAGCTCTTTGATGTTCTGCTCAGTCCCAGAGAAAGCAACTAAAAAAAAAACAAAATCAAAGAAAAGTTATTTCTCAGAAACTCTACAAAACACAAAAGTACATACTAGAAACTAGAAAACACCAATGTGAGTGGAGTGTGAATGACACATACATTTTTAAAAAATGTTTATTTTTGAGAGCACACGTGCAAGCAGGAGTTGGCGGGGGGTGGATGGTGAGAGAAAGCAAGACAGAGAATCCCAAGCAGGCTCTGCACTGTCAGCACAGTGCCCAATGCAGGGCTTGAGCTCATGAACTGTGAGATCATGACCTGAGCTGAAATCAAGAGTTGGATGCTTAACCAACTGAGCCACCCAGGTGCCATGACATGTAAATGTTTCATTCAGATTACTTAAAAGTTAGAGTGCTGGAGGATCTTTATTTCTATCTATGATTGAATCAGAAATTTTCTTTTTTGGACAGTAGAAACTCTGTGACCATAGTACCCAAAAAGATTAGGACGATTTTGTGTGATAAAGAGCTCTGAGCTGAAAGGACAGGTGTCCCATCCTGTATTTTTATCTTTGTGCCACAAAGGTCCAAGACCATTTTATTTTTTTTTTTAAAGACCATTTTATTTCTATGAAAATAAAAATATATAGTGAGCCAAATCATTTCATACTCTTTCGTAGACCCAGGATTAGCAGAGTGCTTGTGGATATCCAAGCAAAGTAGAAAAGAGAGAACAAAACAGGCTGTAAAGGGATTTTATGGTTTTTAATACGTGACCTAGCAAAACAGAGCATTGGAGAATCTTCTAAAACTTGTGAGAAAATCGTGCCAATTAGGTAGCTCAGTAGTTTAAAAAAAAAATCTTCCCCACAGTGAAATACTTCTTTTCCAAATGGTATATTATACAGAACCTTACATTACAAACAGTTAAAGTTGGGGCCAGTATGATTTCAGTGAGGTGGAAGGCCCAGAGCCATGCAGGCTCTGCTTTCTTAGCATGTCCTTCCTTTAGGCATCTCCTAAGCACTCTTAAGAGTCTCTGTAGAACACAGCTTGAAAATTATTGACCTGGCCTGATATTTCTCACATTTCATTTATGGATTAATTTTTTTGAGAGGGGGTTGCAGAAGGAGAGGAAGAGAGAGAATCTTAAGCAGGCACCCCACCCAGCACCAGAGCCAGTGCAGGGCTTGATCTCACGAACTATGAGATCATGACCTGAGCCAAAATCAAGAGTTGGATGCTTAACCGACCTAGCCACCCAGCCAGGAGCTCCCATTTCTCACATTTAAAAGTACATACAAATCATCTGAAGCTCTTATTAAAATAACGCAGTTTCTGAATCAGTAGGCCTGGATGGAGCTTGAGATCCACATTTCTAAAAAGTTCCTAGGTAATACTCATGCTGCTAATTGAGACCACACTTTTGATAGCAAAGAGCTAGAATTTAAACTAGCGTGGAATTGTGTAACCCACACTTTTTGTAGTCTGGTAGTGATGTTTTCACATCTCCCAGACCCTCTCGTGATATTCTGCATCCCCAAAGTCTAGTCAAAGAGATTAGCCTAAAAGTTCTGTCTAGATAGATAGTAATAGTTCCCTTTGGTTAGAGATTGAAGCTGCTTGTGCCCAGGGGAAAGGGAGAAGAAATGTTCCATAGATTTGTTCTTGGATTTCATGATTTTTGTCTTTTGTCCTAAGCATTCTGTAGCCCCCTTGCTGAATGTCAGCCTCTTAGAGGCTTGTTTGCTCTTGCTCTTTCCAAGTCCATTGTATTCACTGATGCTTGTCTCTTTCCTCAGGGATGACCTGACTGATGATTCAGTCTTCACTCGAAGTTCCCAGTGCCCTCGAGGTCTTGAACGATATATTTCTCGGGAGGAGGGACCTCTCAGTCCCTTCTTGGGACAACTTGATGAGGACTACCGGACAAGAGAAACTTTCTTGCATCGTTCTGATTATAGTCCCCATATCAGTTGTCATGATGAGCTGTTGCGGGGAACAGAGCGGAATAGAGATAAACTCAAAGGCTCCTACTCTGTACGACCTGAGGAAAGGAGCCGGGAGGCCAAACGGCCCCGTTATGATGACACAGAGAAGATACATGGCATGGGCGGTGATCACTCAGGTTTTTCATCAGGGACCCGCAACTATCGACAGCGTAGACGAAGCCCAAGCCCTAGGTTTCTAGATCCTGAGTTTCGAGAGCTGGACCTTGCCAGGCGAAAACGAGAAGAAGAGGAAGAACGAAGTAGGAGCTTGAGTCAGGAGCTAGTGGGAGTTGATGGTGGTGACACTAGCTGTTCTATTCCTGGACTATCAGGTGTCCTAACAACATCAGAGCCAGGGTATTCTTTACATCGCCCTGAGGAAGTATCCGCTATGCCCAAGAAGTCAATTCTGAAGAAACGGATTGAGGTGGACATGGAGCCTTCCATTCAGGTCTCTGCTGCATTTCTGCTAGAATCTCTTACTTGTCCCTCTAATATCTTAAAACTCAGTTACTTTCCTGAGGGTTGTGTCCCTAATGGTATCTTTGTAATATAGTATCTTCCAAGATTCTCCAGAGTAAACTGTAGGCCTCATAATGCATCAGGAGGGCTTCTATTGTCATATATTAGGCTAAGTAAACATTTTGGAGAGTATTTATTGAAAGTTTTTTTCTCTAAATTGGATAGCCCTCAAGGAATCTTTGAATATGGGTTTCTTGGAAATGAAGCTTGAGGGCGAAGAGAGTAGATGATCTGAATTTTCCTCATTTCTCTTTAGAGAAAAGATTTATGAGTAGACACTAGGCACTAGACCAGAAACCAGGTGATTCTGATTCTGATCCCACTGCCACTACATACTGTGTGATTTTTAGAAAAGTTACTGGGCCCTGATGTTTTTTCCTCATCTTTGAAAAGATGGTCAAGCATGAACGCTAGTTTTTAGCTATTCTCCTAGGAGCTAAAAGTTTCTGAAGAAGTACCTAAGGGCATGTAAGGAAGCAAGGGGAGGTTGATCAGTTAGGTTTCAGAGTTTCCTTATCTCACTTCAAAGTGGCTCCACTTTTATATGTCCCCCCCCCCCCTTGGGGGGCCCCTAGGGGAAAAAAACAAGTAAGCTAGAGTATATCTCTAAAATCCTTTTGAATTCGTATTGCTTGGTAAGGAGTACAAGAAATGGGCAAAAGTAAAGATTCATGCCAATCTACTTTATTTCGTGTTTCCCCTCGCTACAGCAGAAGCATCTGGAGAGATGGAGACCCAAATCTTGAACCTGCCTAAGGATACTGTACCTCCCTTTCATTCATACTTAGCATCCCCCTATTTATTCAAGAAGAACCAACTATTTAAGTATTTGTCTCAGTTACTAGTTTTCTGAGATTCTACATAGAGGCTAAATCAGTTGTGTCTGTCTTTACAGCTTGAGAGTTTTTCCAGCAATACCAGCCCCAGCCAGGATCACCCTGTCTACTCTGGTCACCCATCTCTTCCACTAAGTGGTGCTATTGCTGCTTTTGCCTCAGAAATTGAAAACAAGGGGACTATGGTAGAGACTACCTTGAAAGAACCTCAGGGCAACCTCTATCAATGGGGTCCCCTCCCTGGGATGCCCAAAGACAACAGTCCTCTCAGAGAGAAGTTTGGAAGTTTTCTGTGCCACAAGGAAAAATTGAATATGAAGCCTGAGGGGCCTGAACGACACACAGACTTCTTGCTGCCCCATGAGAGAGCTAGCCAGGATGGCAGTGGTTTTTCCCGCATTTTGAGCATGTTGGCAGATTCTACCAGTACACAGGAAAAAAGGCGTCGTAGTTTCCCTGACATTGAGGATGAGGAGAAATTTCTCTATGGGGACGAAGAAGAGGATTTAAAGGCAGAATCTCCACCAAAGCCCCTTGGGAGCTCTGAGAATGAAGTCATGAGACAGAAGGCAAGCTCCCTGCCCTCTTCAACTCCAGCTGTAAAACTAGAATCAATAGAAGACACCAATCCAGAATATGCCAAGATTCATGACTTGCTCAAGACCATAGGGCTGGATATTGGGGTAGCAGAGATTAGTAAACTGGCCGCACGCACTCAGGAACGACTTCATGGCAAGAAACCATCACGTTCCTCTGCTGACCGCCGTCCATCAGTTGACCGGCACTTTTCAGCAGAACGCTGTTCCTCAGTTGACCACCATTTCTCAGCTGATCGGCACTCCTCAGAGCCTCACAGACTGGAGAGCAGAGAGGCACACCATAGCAATACCCACTCCCCAGAGGTGTCCCATCCACATCCAGTCTCCCCTGTAGACCCTTACCTGCTCACAAAAAACAGCCCCCCATTCCTAAAGTCTGACCATTCAGTGGGTCATATTGCAGGACCAGAGGTGGTTGGCAGTGGGTTTCAGTCATCTGTGGCAGTCAGATGCATGTTACCATCAGCCCCATCTGCCCCAATTAGACTTCCACATCCTGCTTCTTTATCACAGTTTCATATGCCAAGGGCCTCTCAGTTTGCTGCAGCTCGGATACCTCCTAACTATCAGGGACCTGCCATTCCCCCTGCTTCCTTTGATGCCTATAGGCACTACATGGCATATGCAGCCTCCAGGTGGCCCATGTACCCTGCCTCTCAACCATCAAACCACTCTCTACCTGAACCACACAGGGTAATGCCAGTTACCAAACAGCCTACTCGTAGCCGTCCCAATCTCCGTGTGATCCCCACTGTGACTCCTGATGAGCCCAAGCAGGAGGAGTCAGTGCTAGGCTCAATTCCTACTGCTCAAGTGCCTGTCCAGGTGTCCATCCCATCACTCATAAGATATAATCCGGAGAAGATCTCTGATGAGAAGAACCGTGCTTCCCAGAAGCAGAAGGTGAATATTAGCTTTGAGCATCCTGTGCCTGAGTCTTCTATTTTAACATAAATTGGTATTTGCCTTTCAGAGGGTGTAAGGCCCTTTTAAGTTTTTGGAGGCTGCTGTCCTCACTCTAAGTAATGTATATACTCCCTCTGTTTTTCTCACATTTTCTCATTAGGACTAAACTAAATTCTAGCCCTATGTCCCACTGTGATTTCTTGACTTCTTTTTTAAGTTTATTTCTCTATCAGAATTATTGGCCTTACAATACTATGGGTAGGAGTTGAGAGCCTTGAAGTTTTCAATATGACCTCGTCAGGGAGTGAGGAACCAAAATTGGATTGGGTGAAGGACGATCAGTAAATGTGTTTTCATCTTAGTGAATTTTGGATCCATTTCCTGTAGTGATTATGTGGGTTAAAAGCTAATACCTGGTTGTTGCTTGGTAATTAAAAAATCAGCTTTGCTTTTTCTGGTTTGTTTTAGAGTCCAAGAATACAACATATTTTTTGACACTTAAACAGTAGTTTTTATACTACAAAATTCATTGGGTTCTCAGGTATAAGAAGGGAACTGGCTGGGGTAATGATGTAATAATTCTAGATGTTTTAAAATAGCAGGTAAAAATTAGGGATGAGGAATACAGAATAGCAGAATTTCAAATGGAAAAATTAATGCGTATTCTTAACGTAAAAGTCCTTAGTAACTAATGACTCACTTTGTTTAGGAGCGTAAAAATGTAATATATTAAATTTGGCTTGCTAATAAAGTAATTAAAACCTAAAGAAAAAGAAGGAAAGGAAAAATTAGAGGGTCAATTTTTTTCCAGTTTAAAAGAAATTTAGCTGATTCTTGAGAAAACAAAAATCACCTCTTAATTTTTTATTGCATTTAGATACTCTGAGCTTCAGTCTTTTGTTCTGTTGAAGTCTTTTGGAAAAGAGGAGGGAAAGGTTCAATATAGACAAAACTTGAGACTGTACAGACACTGTTTGGAGATTGAGTGTTTTCCTTTTACTTCCCCTTCAAGAACCTAGCACTTAAGTCAGGGCTGATAATATACAGGTTTTCCACACTAGTCCATTATATACAAACTATATTTGTTTTTTCCATCAACTAGTAGTAATACAGTTGAAATGTGTGCTTTAGGCTATATATACCTGGATTTTATCTATCTATCTACCTATCTATCTATCTATCTATCTATCTAATATACCTGGATTTTAAATCTTCTTACTGTATGACCTTGGATATGTTACTTTATCTTTCACAACCTCAGTTTTCTTACTGTAAAACAAGGATAATGTCATGAGGATTAAATAAATTGATGTATGTAATGCAACTAACACAATGTGTCACCTGTAACACTCATTAGTTCACTTCTTGATTGTTCCCTTTGAGCTCAGAACCACTGTCTAATAGTTGCTGTCAGTGCCTTTAGGTTAACATTAATAGTACAGTGCTTCCTGCATAAAAATAATGCTTTCTGGGCAATGTAGTTCTGAAGAGGATAATTCTACTCTGGAATTTGGATCAGAATGAAATACCAACTTTGCTATAAAGTCAGAACTTCTCTGTGTAGACATTTGGGTCCTTGGATTCAGGTATCATCTGGCATGAGGACTTACAGAAGAGAGTAGTAGAAAAGGAGAATGATGGAGGCTGAAGGACACTATTATGTACTTTGCAGGTTATTGAAGAGAGGGAAAAGCTAAAGAGTGACCGGGAAGCTCGCCAAAAAAAGATGTACTACCTCAGGACTGAATTGGAGCGGCTTCATAAACAACAAGGTATCAGACATTCCTGTGCATAAGTGCCTTTTTGTAGTAACTTGAGTAGGAGACCCAAATGGAGAACTGTGGGGACTCTCAGATAAGTTCAGTGATCTGAAGCCTCACTTTTTAAAAAATTTGGCTTAATTAGACTCATAAAAAGTTGCAGTAATAGTGTAAAAATTCTCAGATATTCTCCATGATTATTAGCATTTTACCATATTTTCTATATCCTTTTTTTCCTCTCAATCTGTGTACGTGTGTGATTTTTCCTGAATTCTTTTAAGTTTTATATATGATACTCCTTTAACTCCTAAATAACTTCATTGTGTATCTCCTAACAATAAAGCATTCATTTGTATAACCATAGTACACTTATCAAAATTAGGAAATTAACCATAGTGTACTACTAGTCTACTGATCTTATTTATATTTCACTAGCTGTCCTAATAATGCCCTAAAGCAAAAGAAAATGGAAAATTATACGTTGCATTCAGTTGTCATTTCTTTCACTTTTTTTTTTCCTATAACATTTCTTGGATCTTTATAGTTCATGACATTGACATTGTAGAAAAGAAGTCACATATTTATAGAATGTCCTTTAATTTTGGTTTGTCTGATGTTTCCTTATGATTAAATTTAGGTTATGCATTTTTGACAAGAGCATCACAGAAGTGATGCTGAGTTTGTATCATGTATTAATTTGTCCCATTACTGGTGATATCAACTTTGATCACTTGGTTAAGATGGTGTCTTCAGGAATTTCTTTGCTGCAAAGTTATTATTTTACCCTTTATAATTAGTAACTTATAGGAGAGATACTTCTAGACTGTGTAAATGTTTAGTCCTCAAATTTCCTCTCACTAGTTGAGCATTCATTGGTGATTCTTGCCTAAATCATTTGTTATGATGGTTGTTAAATAGTGATTTTCTAATCTCATTATTCCTTCTACCTTTATTAGTTGGCTTTCTACTAGATGAAGAGCTTCCTACCCATCCCTCCTCTCCCATCTCTTGGTCATTTATATTGGTGTGAAGTCATGGATTCTTCATTTAACAAGTTATAATTATATACTGTCATTTATTTTCATGCCCAAATTGCCCCAGATTTGGCCAGTGGGAGCCCTTAAAGGGTCTCCTGTGTCCTTTGATATGTCTCCATTTTTTAAGTACTTCCTTATTTTTTGCACAAAAAAATGTTCCATGATGCCTCTTGATTCCATCTCTTCATCTGTGCCTTTAGGAATTCACATGCACACTGAGGAAAGAACATAATAAGGCTTCTAAATATTACAGCTTGATGACAGCTTGGAATAATAGAGAGTGAGAGAAGATACACTTTCTTCTGTTTGGATTTGGACTGTTTATGGATAAGAAATTTAGTTATTAATCCTGTGAAGATTATTTCATGAGGACCTTCTGTTTGGAATAGGAGGTAACATTAGGTGAACCTGAGGCAAAACCTAACACTCAGTGTAGGTACTGGTAAAGGGTCCTTAAATCAGATAAAGTCAAATATGTAACTGAATTCTTTTCGCCCTCTGAATAATTCCTTGGTTCTCTGAAGAAGACCGTCACTGGATTCATAGTTAACAACATAAAGACAAATGCACATAAACTTATATATACCATTTTGGGGATTCATGGATCTCCTGAAGCCTGCTTGTAGATCCTTAGCTAATAACTCCTACGTAAGAGATAATGTAATCACTCATCCTTTACCTCCGTAGAAGCTTCACCTAAACTAGCCCATGTGATAGGAGAGTCTTTCTTGCCTTTATAAAGGAAAGTTGTAAGGGAAAAGATTTTCTGACCATAGACTCTTGGGAGATTACTACTTGTGACAGAAAAATGACCTGTCCTACTTTCCTTGTGTTTCTTTCTTTTGACATTCGTCTGCTCAGGAGAAATGCTGCGCAAGAAACGAAGGGAGAAGGATGGCCACAAAGACCCACTCCTGGTGGAGGTGAGTCGGCTTCAGGATAACATCATGAAGGACATTGCAGAACTTCGACAAGAAGCAGAAGAGGCAGAAAAGAAGCAGTCTGAACTGGACAAAGTGGCTCAGATCTTGGGAATAAACATTTTGGATAAATCCCAAAAGTCTTCAAATGACAGTAAAGAGACTACAGAGAAGGCTGGGAAAGCAGAAAAATCTAAGAGCCCAGAAAAAGTGTCATCAACCTCAAGCTCCTCTTCAAATAGCAAGGTAACAATTCAACTTTTCCATTTCTTTAAAAAAAATTTTTTTTAATTTTAAGTAGGCTCCATGCCCAGTGTGGGGCTCAGTCTCATAACAATGAGATCAAGAGTTGCATGATCTACTGACTGAGCCAGCCAGGTGCTCCTTTCTGTTTCTGTTATATCTTTTATTTCCATGGGCTCCTAAAGAAGCCTTCTAACCATTTTCTTAGATTCCTTTTCCAACCTGTTCTTACTCTTGTTGAAGTTATTTTTGTAAAGTGTAGGTCAGACAACGGGACTCTACTTCAGAATTTTTTTTTTTTTCAACGTTTATTTATTTTTGGGACAGAGAGAGACAGAGCATGAACGGGCAAGGGGCAGAGAGAGAGGGAGACACAGAATCGGAAACAGGCTCCAGGCTCTGAGCCATCAGCCCAGAGCCTGACGCGGGGCTCGAACTCACGGCCCGCGAGATCGCGACCTGGCTGAAGTCGGACGCCTAACCGACTGCGCCACCCAGGCGCCCCATCTACTTCAGAATTTTAGCAGCTCTCATTGCCCACAGAATAGAATCCCAAATCCTCAGCATTCAGGGCCCCCCATGTTCTTGCTTTAGCCTTTATTGCTTAACCCACTCCAGCCTGGCTTCTAATCTTCTTGTAACTTATGTATACCATTTTGTGGGTTCATGGTTAACAACAGGGTCACCACCATGCTGCATAGCCAGTGAATACATTTTAGTTCTCAAAGCAGTATTTAATACAGGGAAGCACTCTCTCTAAAAATGCTTTCTTCCCTTGGCTTCTCTCACATTTCTTTTCTTCCTAGTATGCTGGCTGCTGCTGCTTAGTCTCCTTTGCTGCCTATTGTGTTTTGCCTGATATTTAAATATTTTAGTTCTTCAGGAATCAGTCATAGCCCAGTTCTCCAGAATTCTGCTTTTTCCCTAGGTCATTTCATCCAGGTCTATGCTGAAATACCATGCTGACAACTTCTAGTTTTATATTCTAACTCAAAGGAGTCTGGTGAGATCCAAACCTGAGGTCCAATGGTTTATTCACCATTTCTACTTCATTGTCTCATAGACACTTCAAAGTCAACATACCCTAAACTAAACTAAACAAACTAATGATGTGCTCAACCTCCCTCTTTTCTGCCTTCATTGTTAACCCATCTCAAGGGCCCCAGTGTCCAAGAGTTTTCATGCCAACAACCTGAAAAGCTTTCTTAGTGCTGCTTTTCCTTAACTGCTCCATACAAAATCAATGCCAGATTCTTTCAGTTCTCCCTGCAAAGTAAATCTCCGTTTCATCCATCTCACCATCTTTGTTTCCATCCAAGTTTAAGCCACCTTCAATTTTTGCTTATATGGCTATACTCTTAATCCTTTCTCCAAGTATAAGCCAGTGATTGTAATACTCCCTTACCTACCTCTTCAGCCTCATTTCATGCTTCTTTTTTCCCTTGCTCATTATAATTTCATACTGGCTGGGGCACCTGTGTGGCTCATTTGGTTGAGTGTCTGACTCTTGGTTTTAGATCAGGTCATGATCCTAGGGTTGTGGGATAGAGCCCTGTATTAGACCCTATGCTGACAGCACAGAGCCTGCTTGGGATTCTCTCTCTCTGCCCTTTCCCTGCTCACATGCACGCTCTCTCAAAGTAAATAAACTTTTGGGGCGCCTGGATGGCTCAGTCGGTTAAGCGGCTGTATCTTGGTTTCAGCTCAGGTCATGATCTCATGGTTTGTGAGTTTGAGCCATGCATCAGGCTCCATACTGACAGGGCAGAGCCTGCTTGGGATTCTCTGTCTCCCTCCCTCTCTCTCTCTCTGCCCCTTCCCTGTGTGCACACTCATGTTCTCTCTCAAAATAAATAAAATAAACTTTTTTTTTTTTATTAAAAAAAAATTTTTTTTTTCAACGTTTATTTATTTTTGGGACAGAGAGAGACAGAGCATGAACGGGGGAGGGGCAGAGAGAGAGGGAGACACAGAATCGGAAACAGGCTCCAGGCTCTGAGCCATCAGCCCAGAGCCGGACGCGGGGCTCGAACTCATGGACCGCGAGATCGTGACCTGGCTGAAGTCGGACGCTTAACCGACTGCGCCACCCAGGCGCCCCAATAAAATAAACTTTTAAAAATTATTTTTTAAAATGTTTAATCATTTTGAGAGCAAGAGAGAGTGAGCAAGGGAGGGGCAGAGAGAGGAGGAGACAGAGCGTGAGCAGGGGAGGGGCAGAAAGAAAGGGAGATACAGAATCTGAAGTAGGCTCCAGGCTCTAAGCTGTCAAGACAGAGCCTGACACAGGGCTTGAACCCATGAACCATGAAATCATGACCTGAGCCGAAATCGGACGTTTAACCAAGTGAGCCACTCAGGTGCCTCACCCCACCCCTTCTTTAATATATTAAATATGTAGTGAGCTCTCTCATAATGTATTATGGTTGCTGTATAAGATTTATTTCATTCTATCTTATTTAAAACTTAATTAAGATCATGTCTGTTATCACGCCTGTCTCTTCCACTAAGTAAGAACTTCCTGAGAATAAAAGAGTAAAACTCATTTATCTTTGTGTTTCCCATGGTATCCACTTTGTCTAGGGCATAGTAGGTGCTCAGTTAATGTTGGGGAGGTAGAGAAGAGGATATTCTGTATCCTCTATTGTCCAAGCTCTAATTTTTCTATGCCTTCCTGGGAGAGTCCTCTTTTCAACCAGGTAGGACTATGCTCTTTTTTATACCAGGGTCATTGAGTTCAGGGCCTTTGATGGGAGAAGAACTTAAAAGTTCTGACCCTTTATAGTTGACTTATACATCGTTTGGGGTCCATTTATGCACCAGCCCCATGATGGCCTGTCATCTTGATTTGAATTTGGTTTCATTTTCACTGAAGCTAACATGGATATGTTAGAAGTCAGTATTCATTTCAATAGTAAGGAATGTTGTTCCTTCCTCTGGTTGGTATTTTTTCTGTTTTTGCCTCACTTTAAAATGCATAGCTGGCTTGAGGTTTTCTTTCTATTCATTTCATAAAAATAAACACACACACAAGTCCACAATTCATCTAGCTAGAGACAACTGTCATTAATACCTTGGTGTATATTATTCCAGCTATTCATTTTCTGTTTATAATTAATTAAACAGATATTTATTGATCTCCCAAGAAAGTGACAGGCACTATTTTAGATAGAGGGAAGTATAGCAATGACCTATATAGACAAGGTCCTAACTCTCATGAAATAGAAAAAGATAATACAAAAGCAAGTACAGGTTAGGTGATGATAAATGCCTAAAAAAAAAAAAAAAAAGAAAACAGGATAAAGAATGAGTAGTTACAGAAAGTTGTTTGGATAAGATGATATTTGACATTGTGTCCTATTTGCATAGCCTTTTTGATTATTCAAATATATTTAGTTACTTGCTTTTTCAGTATATCATGAACATCTTGCCATGTTAATAAATAGATTTCTATAATTTATTTTTAAAATATTTTCTTACAGTTTATTTAATTGTGGCGAGGGGGGCAGAGAGAGAGGAAGAGAGAGAATCCTAAGCAGACTCCGTGCTGTCAATGCAGAGCCCTGCACGGGGCTCGATCTCATGAACCATGAGATCATGACCCAAGCTGAAATCAAGAGTTGGACTCCTAAGTGACTGAGCCACCCAGGTGCCCTTATAATATTTTAAATGACCTTAATTTGAAATTATTGTATGGATACCAAAATTTATTTAACCAGTCAAATCACCTCCTGTTTGACAAAATCATTTACTTTGGATAAATGTCAAGGAGTAGAATTGCTAGGTCAAAGGGTATGAAGAATTTTGAGATATGTAATATGTATTCCTAGATTATTTTTCAGAAAGATAGCACCAGTCAGTACTTGCCAGCAGTGTATACACGAACCCACCCCTTACCTGCTGGGTGTGATTTCTTTAGTGACTCTTTTTTTAAAAAGTTTTTTAAATGTTCATTTATTTTTGAGAGAGAGAGAGAAAGAGAAACACAAGCAGGGGAGGTATAGAGAGAAGGGGACAGAAGATCTGAAGTGGGCTCTGCGCTGACAGCAGTGAGCCCAATGAGGGGCTTGAACCCACAAACTAGGAGATCATGACCTAAGTCAAAGTCAGATGGTTAACCAGCTGAGTCACCCAGGCACCCCTCTTTAGTGACTCTTGAATAAGACTCTAATAAGGAAAGATTCTCTTTGAAGTCCTAATTGTTTCTCTTTCTCCAGCCTATCTTCCTCTCCCTACTAACCCATGTGCCTAGTTCTCTGACCTTGTCTCCTCATTCATACTTACCCTCCCTGTGTTCCAAATTATTTTTTTCTGTGCCTCACTCCTCAACATTAACCAAGATTCTCACTTCCTAAGTATCTTATTCCCAGCTTGCTGACACATGAATTCATATTAAAGTATTTATTACTGATAACTTAATCTGGGGAGTTGATATGTTTTAAAAGAGGATTCACATTAACTCAAAGGTGTTAAATTCTAAAGATGGTATTTTAGGCAGTTTGAAATATTTTACCCAGATTCTTTTAAGTCATTCCATGTAGATGACTGTCTGCTTTATCTGTGCACAGTGCCCACCCTGCTCTCCAGTTTTGTGTCCCTGGATGTGACTTTGACTTGTTTTCTGCATTTGCTTAACCTGTCAGTTACCTTTTCCATATTGTTTTTTCTTTTCTTCATAGTTGTCATTATGATTTTTAAATTTAACATATTTAATTGCATAGAGAACACATTCAACATCTACCAAAGGGTATATAATAAAAAGACTCCTGTCCATCTTTGTTCTCTACTTCCTTCTCCAGAGGCAGCCAGTGTTTCCATAATATTGAGTATTTTTCTAAATATTTTGGGATACATAAGTAAGTATATTCCATTATGATGTATTCTCCCTGGTAAGGCAGCACTATGGAGTCTAGTTCTGTTTGAGCCTTGCAGACAGATTTCTCGGGTTTTCCCTGGTTTATATAGATTTAGGCCCTGGAAATACGGTCATATGGCCCTGTATCTATTATAGTGGTAAGCTGCTTGCTCTTTCTGAGAGAAGACAGGTCTAGACTACCTTGAATTCCTTCTGAGTGCAGGTGTTTTCCCTCTAGGAATCCAAAATAAACAGTGAGAATTCCCATACTAAGAGCCCCAAGCCTGCTGAGAGCCTCCAGCCAGCTACTAAGCATTCTGATCAGCCCATTGCTGCCTATGAGTATTATGATGCTGGCAATCACTGGTGCAAAGACTGCAACACCATCTGTGGGACCATGTTTGACTTCTTCACTCATATGCACAATAAGAAGCACACACAGGTAGGTATCATGCCCACTGTTCTTTCCATTCTCGCCCTCCTTCCCCTCAAACGTCTATACCCCCATCTGCATTACAAAGCTGGAAAATGAAACATTCTCATATGGGCAGGAGCCCCAATCTGAAGAGCCAAGAGATACCAACAAAGGAGACACCATCCCCAGGGCTCAGTCCAGGGGACCTGCCTGTAACTAAACACCATGACAAGTGTAAGTGAGGCTTCTGCCTCTTTTGATTCCTTGAGTACCTGATTATTTGTTTCATTTTATCTATTGCTAGTACTTGCTCTAACATGTGTTTACCTTTTCCACAGGTGATTTCCGTTTAAACAGTTCGCAGAGAGGGTGGGGGTGGGTACCTGGGGGCTTCTGGTCCCCCCTGGTGTGGGGGAGAAAAAGGAAAGAAAAGGGGTCATTGAGTTTTAGTGCTGTTATGTGAGCACCTCTGCCTCTTGCAAATAGACACTGGATCCCTACAACAGACCTTGGGCTTCAAAGACCCAGAGTGAGGCCAAGCAAGATGCTGTAAAACGTACTGACAAGATAACTGTTCCTGCAAAAGGTATGTTCCCCCTGGCTCCACTTGTAGTTTCCTTACATTTAGCCAAAGAAGAGGTGTCCCTGAACTAGGTACTAGGAAGCAGCATAGGATGAGACATAACTGTTTTGTTAACAACGGTGTAAGAATGCCTTCTATGTGCAAAACAGTGTACTAGAGTCTAAAGAAATAGAGATCTGTAAGACAAGAATGCTCTCTACTCATATGGCCAAAATTCTAACACATGTTACATATACATACCACATACTACTGGCTCAGTTGGTAGAGCATGCAGCTCTTGATCTCAGGGTTATGCGTTCAGTCCCCATGTTGGGCATGGAGCCTACTTAAAAAAAATTTTTTTTAATATATGTATACTTTTTTTCGTCACTGATTTATGCACTAAAATCTCATTTATTTAGAGTCCACGTAAATAAAGAACAGTAAAAGGTATGGTAATTTAACTGCCTTTTCAACTAGGAACTAGAAAATATTTTTGAGTAGTTGTTATTGGGGATAAGTTGAGAAGTAGAAAGTTTCTTGTGTCTTTTTACTTCTCAATTTCTTACCTTTGTAAGTAGTCAACGCTGCTCCATCCTTTAGATCTATAGAAGGTAGATTCCTGAGTCATTAATACCAACATGAGAGATCTTCATACAAATGGTACTGAGCTAGCAACCTGCAATGCTTAGTGGTAGTTGGAGTTTGAGGAGAGTCAACAACAGAAATGAGTCTGGCACAGAAAACTCCTGAATTAACCAGTTAGTGTTCCCAAGAGGTAGAAGGGCTAGAGGTCCTGAGTTGAAGCTTTAAATTGGGAAAACTGTGCCATTTGGATTAATCTAAATGCCACTTCTGACTGGAAAGTGGGTAAGGTCCTATATACCATTAACTTTTTTACTGCAAAGGGAAGTGGGATTTCCTTTACTGACATCCTGGGTGGGAATGACTTATTTTCTTGACTTCTACTTCTTCCAGGGTCTGAGTTTCTGATTCCCATCACTGGATATTACTGCCAGCTCTGTGAGGAATTTTTGGGGGATCCAATTTCCGGAGAGCAACATGTGAAGGGTCACCAACACAATGAGAAATACAAGGTTGGTCTTTGTAGTAGTTGTGGAGTTTCCTACTTTCTCCAGTAATCCTTTTGACTTTGTCAAACCACTTCAGAGCCAGAAAAAGTTGTTAATACTTCAAATTCCGTGTAATCTCTAGGAAGTTCTTGTCAGTCTTAATAAGAGATGCTGACCTGGTAGAACCATCTATATCCTTGAAGAAGATGACTCTAGGGGTTTCTACCAATTGAATTCCAGTAGTAGCAGGGCCAAGATTTTCTTTCTTATTGTATTTTGACCAGTTGTTGAGCCTTTATGTTTTCTCTTCCCAGAAATATGTGGTTGAAAACCCATTGTATGAGGAGCGGCGGAATCTAGACCGCCAAGCTGGCTTGGCTGTGGTCCTAGAGACAGAACGGCGACGGCAGAACGAGCTAAAGCGCAAACTTAGTGAGAAACCAAAGGAGGAGAAGAAAGAAAAAAAGGCAAAGGTCTTGAAGGAAGTAAAAGAGGATGACAGAGTCTCTGAGGAATTAGAGGACCAACTCTCTGAGGGTGGGAACTCCCCTGAAAAGGCTGAAAATAAAAGGAAGGGTAGCATCAAACTGCAATTAAAGGAAGAGGTAAAGAAAGAATCACCAACATCTTTTGGGAAATTCAGCTGGAAGAAGCCAGAAAAAGAGGAGGAAAAAAGTTCAATGGTCCCAAGTATTCCTAAGGAAGAGGTTGTGGAAAACAGTAAGGACAAAGAGGATGGGAAAGCTGAGGCTGGGAAGGCAAAGCCCATCAAAATCAAGCTCTCTGGGAAAACAGTTGTTGCACATACGAGCCCTTGGATGCCCGTTGTGACAACTTCAACCCAGACTAAGATCCGACCCAACCTGCCTATCCCATCCACAGTACTCCGCAAGTCTGGTTCAGCCACAGTGAGCAAGCCAGCTCCTCTTAACACCTTTCTTTCCATCAAGTCCTCTGGAACTACTGCTAAGCCTCTGCCAGTGGTTAAAGAGTCTTCAGCTGATCTTCTCTTGCCTCCTGATATCATCTCCAAAGCATTTGGTGGGGAAGAGGTGATTCTAAAAGGGTCTCCAGAGGAAAAAATGGTACTGGCTGAAAAGAATGAACCATCCCATATACCTGAACAAGTGCTACCACCTCCTCCACCACCCCCTCCGCCACCACCTCCGCCACCCCCAGTTATACCTCATCTAGCTTCTCCATCTCCTGCTCAGACAAATGCTGTCTTGGCTCCAGTCAAATCAAACCCAGCTGTATCTCACACTCTCAGCCCTGGCTTCCTGGGTCCTAACATTTTGAATCCTGTGTTGCCAGTAGCCATCATGGCGTCAGCACAGCCAGCTGCCATTCCTTCCGATGAGACAGCTCCTGGGGTGAGTGAGAGTGACCGAGACCAGACCCTCTTCTCTGTGTTAGTGCGTCCTCCACCTCCCCTCTCAAGTGTGTTCAGTGAACAAGCCAAAAAATTGGAAAAGCGAAATTCATGCTTAGCCACAGCCAATGCTAAGGACCTATATGATATATTCTACAGTAGTGGTGGAAAGGGGGCCCCTGAGACTAAGCTGAGTGGCGGTCTATTGGCCAATGGGGAAAATAGCAATCTTTCTAGAGTCGAAAGTTCAGACACCTCTTCCACTTCCACTTTGAACAACAGTACATCCCAAGAGGGATTGCCTCCAGATAGAAGTTTGATCTCTGCTCCTGAAAAGCCCACTGCAAAAACTCTGGTGTCTCTAGGGAAATGGTCAGTTGTAGAACACACAGACTCAGAAAACAGAGGCAGTGGCTATGGATTCCTACAGCCTCTAACAAGGTTGTGCCAAAGCAGGCCTTACGAAACTATTACCCCAAAGACAGATACTTTGGCCATGTGGACTTCTAGCTCCTTCCAGAGTGATACTAATAGGGATATATCTCCAGGAGGAAAAATCGAGCTTGATCTCAGAGAACCAGGACCACCAGGTGTAGAGCCAGCCCCTCAGCTGTCAGATATGCACTGTCATATCATGGAATCTCAGAAGTTGGTAGAAACCCACCTTATAGACTCTGGTAACCAGGATGAGGAAATTCAAGAGCTCCACAAATCTAAGGATTGTGAAGAAAGTGAGGTAGAGGTAAACAATAAACTAAGAGAAAAGAGACCAAAGCTTTCTGAAGGGATGGTAGGAGAGGAAACAGGTATCAGTGCTGGGCCCAATAGCATAGAGGATTCTAATTTGAACCGTGGGGACAGATGTACATGGGAGGGAGAAATAGAACAGTCTGAGTTGCAGATGACTGACAAAAAGGCTGAACAGTCCAGGAAATTGATGACAGTAAGTGAAACTCAAAGTAAAGTAGTGAGTGACTTGAGTGCACAGGCTCTCTCTTCTACAAAGGCAAAAATAGACTCATTTCCACCAGAAGCTAGGTCTTTACTCCAGAACCCACAAGATATACCTGTGAAAGTTTCTGCTCCGGAATTGCTTCTCCAGTCCCCAGCCAGATCAGATATGTGTTTAACAGATAGTGCACAGGAACAAGGAGTTTCAACTGGTAATGAAGAGTGGCTAGAAAATTCAGCTCCAGAATCTTCTTCCAGGACAAGTTACAGAAGCCTCAAACTCCAGAGAGAAAGATCAAAAGACTTGCAGGGTAAAATGATTTATGAACTGACTGTTTGGGATGAAAATAATAAGTCAGAGACCTGGAAGAGCCCAGAGAAACCAGAAACAGAAACTCTGGAGCTACAAGATGTCCATCCAGAATTAACAGTGACAATAGAAAGCAAGGCCTTAGAAGACTTTGCAGTTACAGACTTAAAAGTAGAAGAGCTTGCTGCCCTGGGGAACCTGGGGGATATGGGTGTTGATTTCTGCAATACTCGGGTAGACCAAGCACATAGATCCCCAAATGCCCTGTCTCAGAAAGTGTGTGAAGAAAATTCTATGTCACCTATAGGATGTAATCCCTCCACTCTCCCTGACTTGGAACCAATCCCATCCTTTTCTGAGTTTCCATTAGATTCTCCCAAAACCCTGGTGCTTAACTTTGGAGCAGAAGGTGAACAAAACTCATCTAATCCCAGAAGTGGAAGGATCACCCCTAACATTTTGAAAACTGGACTTCCTATAGAAAATGTTAACCTTGGTTTGGGGAGCTTAGAGGGAACACACCAAGCACTTGACCTATTAGCAGGAGGAATGATGCCTGAAGAAGTGGAAGAAACTTCTCAATTAGAAAAACAAGATTCACTCAGATTGGAATCGGAAACAATTAATCCTGCAGGCCTTGGGCCATCTCCTTGCCTTCCAGACCTTGTTGAATTTGTCACACGGACATCTGGAGTTCAAAAAGAGAAGATATGTTCTCCTCTTTCTGAGCCAGGTGACCCTCCTAAGTGTAGTTCCCCGGAGACGGGACCACTACAGCTAGAAATACCGAAAGTATCCATCACACACCTAGCAATTCCTCAAGTAGATGAGGACACTGACCACCCTTTGAATTTGGCAAAATCTCTGGCTTCAGGGTCTCCTACAAGGGAGCAAATAGTTGGAGGCAGTATGGTCCCTCAGGAAATAACTGCACAAGAAGCTTCAGTTGCTGCCACCCAGGACCACACAGAATCCAGTGTTCATGACTAAAAGTACACATCCAGAGCTACTTGTGGATGAATCAAATTGGCTTCTAGAAATCAGGTGCCCAGATGATCCAGGACTAGTTGGCTATCTCATCTGGAACCTACACCAAGAGATGCAGTAAGCATCTTACAGTAAATGTTCATGGAAGCCAAAAGTTTACCTCTTTCCTTTTTTTTCCTTTTTTCTTAAGATACCAGACAAATCAGTCATAACTTCTATACATATCTGTAAAAAAGTATTTTTCTGTTATTATTATTATTTTTATTTTTTGCCAATTTGCTTTCTCCTACTTTGTCATTAAAATCAAATGTCTGTCTGGCTCACCACATAGTGTGCTTTGATTGATTGTATTTTGGCTTTGACTCTGCCATTTCTGGAATGTGGGGGAGGAGGGAGACAGCTGACTTCGATTGCTATGTTGTATTCCTACCCAATTTCCTGGGCAGCTGATGGATCTCTGGGAGAAACACCAGAAAGCCTGCTGAAATGGAAAACTAATGAAGGAAGGATTGTTCATCTCTTAGGCTTCCATTTGGATGGGCCTGCCTTAACATTGTTTGAAATGCAGCGTGAGTAGCTCTTTTGTTTACTGTTTACTTCCTTGTGCCATGTCAACCCCACACTTCCTTTATCCTGTTGCCTTTGCTTGAAATGGTCCTGCTAACCCACAAACCTGTTTGGAAAGAGCCTCAATAAACGAAGAAAATCTAGCAGGTTCACTTTTGGAAGACGACAAATCGGTAAGGCTTATTCATGGCTCAATGCCAGGAGCAGATATGCTTTTTGGGTCACTTTTATTTTTGAGACAGCCTTTGTGTTCATTGTATTGTGATCCAGTAACATTTTGTGTTAAATTGTGTAGCAGCCATTTCTGTTCTGAAGAGATAGAAGAGCTGAAACTTGTTTTGGGATTGGACTCATTCTCTGTTCCACAATCCGTATGTGTTCTTTCCTCTACCTCTCCCTTTCCCAAGTTATTTCCACCATAGTGTGATGTTTGGGGTTGTACATTTTGTTCAAAAGATTAAAGAATTTATAAGTTGGCTTGGACAAGTTTAATTTTATTTTTAATGTGTTAATTACTTGGAATAAATGCATTAACCTCATGTTTCTTTCTGGATTTTGTTTTGAAAACCACACACATTTGAACTCCACAGGAAAACTAGAACAATGAACTCCTGCCGTCCTGTTGTCTATCTCCTCCCTCCCAGTCGTTTTTTCCCCCCCATTTGTTAGGGCTGCTTCCATCATGTCAGATTGTTAAATTATGTAGTCTGTGCCCAGTGCTGCCTGGGTGGGTAGTGAGTAGGCAATAGTGGTCTGGTTTTGGTATCTTCCTATTGTGAAGCTTTTCATAAACTCTTATATTGGCTCTCCCTGTGCTCTGGAAGCTGAGCTCCCCATAGAACATTCATGTTCTTGCTGAAGGTGCTCTTGGGGATCAGAAAGCTTAGTCCTCAGATTTTTTTCTTTTCTTTTCTTTTTTTTAATGTTTATTTTTGAGTGAGACAGCGCATGAGCAAGGGAGGGGCAGAGAGAGAGAGAGGGAGACACAGAATCTGAAGCAGGCACCAGGCTCCGAGCTGTCAGCACAGAGTCCAACACAGGGCTCGAACTCACGAGCCGTGAGATCATGACCTGAGCCAAAGTCGGGTGCTTAACCATCCCCCCAGTCCTCAGATATTCTGATCTCTGTCCCAGTTTTCTCTTTACTTTCTTGTTAGAAATTTATAACCTGGCTCAACAGAGGCTTCAGAGTCTTGTTTTCTACCCACTCCCTCAAAAATAATGCAAAGTTGCTGATCTTTTTTCCTAGGAATTTTTTCCCCTGTTAACTTGTGTGCAGAGCTGCAGAATCCTAGGTTGAGTTTGGGGAGGCTATTTACTTTTTCTAAAGCCTTGACTAATGTCTACTTAGAAGATGTCCTGGCCTTTGTTGTTGTTCATGTTGTGGAAAGGGCACATATTTAGGAGAGTTAAGTCCTTGAATGTTCCTCAGCCATTTGCCTTGCTGTGATATTGGACAAGTTACCACACCTCACTGTGCGACAGGGATTTTTTTTTTCCCTCCTTTAAGATGAGGATCATTATCTCCATTGCAGCACCAAATGTATCCAGGGTCATGCCATCCCTAGTAGTCTTCCTAGGCCTGCTTTTTAGGCTGAAGCTTGAGTTTAATGCACTTTTCTGGCCCAGAGACCATAGACTGACTCAGAAGGTGCCCTTTAGATGAACGTAAACCCAGGTGAGCTTCTGAGATGTATTTGTTTTTCTGGAGAACTACTCCTTCCCTATTCTGGCAGCCTATCTACAGGAATCAGAGAACCTAAGAGTTTAAAATGCCAGATATTACTTAGTGAGTTCATCTCCCTTTGGGGACAGATGGTTGGGTTTAGAGTGGAGAGGGGTTAATCTTGTCCAGATCTCTTACCCTTATTCTATATCTGAGGGAGTCAGAATCTTCCTCTTTAGGTTAGGAGAGGGACACTGGAGAACAGTAGGGAAGAGAAAAGAGGCAAAATCTAGGCAGTACAGAACTAATTCAAGTAGCTGTGGCTGGAGTACTTTGAATTATTTTCTTGTACTTGATAACTTCAGGCTTTTTCTGGAATAGTGAGTGGATTCCTACTTGTAAGAAACAATAGTATTCTTCATATCTGCCTTGAACTAGAAGAAGGAGAGCCTTTAGGATTCTGTAGTCTGGGCAGGAAGTGTTGCTGGCTTTCTCTTTGATCAGTAGGATCTAGCTTTGAGCCCATCCAGAGAAGCCTTGTGATAGGAAAGGCAGAACTCTAACCCAGTTGCCAGCATCTAAAAGTAGGGCCTATTTTTATTCAGCACTATCACAGCACTGAATAAATGTTCACCTTAGGAGACAGGCACATGCAAGGAGTGGGCCCTAATCTTTATATGTCGCTTATGGTGTCAGAGATAACTATTTTAATATTCTGCAAACATCAGAAACTTTTTTTTGGAATCTCTCAACTGTGAAAACAAATTATCAGTAGTTAGGTTTAAATTTGGGGAAACCTAATTTTACCTAATTTGTGTAAATAACCCCCCCAAATTCCACTTGGCTTTGTGAATGGAGACCTTTTGCTTCATAAGCCATCTTCCTCCTATTCACAGGGCAAATAATACTCTTAATCTTTGTGGTAAGTATTCCCATTTTACCTAATACAGCTTCATCTCTAAAAAAATTAAAATCAAAAAGCTAGCTAATGCTTTGGTACCAAAGCATGCCAGGACATATGTCCATTTATCAACTGCCAGATTCAGGGACTGCGGAAGAATGGTGAGGCGTTGGGCAGCAGGGATGGTTGGACATACAAAAACAGGCATCCTATAGGGACATTAAGTATGTGTTTAAAAAATAAAAAGAGGCATGTTCAGAGAGGAGACAGCCTATAAAGAAGTGAGATGGGTATTTTTTTTTTTAATGATTATTTTTAAGAGAGAGAGCATAAGCAGGAGAGGGGCAAAGAGAGAGGGACAGAGGATCTGAAGCAGGCTCTGTGCTGACAGCAGCAAGCCTGATATGGTACTTGAACTCATGAGATCATGACCTGAGCCAAAATTGGATGCTCAACCAACTGAGCCATCGAAGCACCCTGTGAGATGGGTTTTTAAAAAATACACCCGAGGCACCTGGCTGGCTCAGTCAGTAGAGTATGCATCTCTTGATATTGGGGCCATGAGTTCAAGCCCTATGTTGGATCTAGAGCTTATGTAGAAAATAAATATCCTGGGGCGCCTGGGTGGCTCGGTCGGTTGGGCGTCCGACTTCGGCTCAGGTCATGATCTCATGGTTCGTGAGTTCGAGCCCCGCATTGGGCTCTGTGCTGACAGCTCAGAGCCCGGAGCCTGCTTCAGATTCTGTGTCTCCCTCTCTCTCTGACACTCCCCCGTTCATGCTCTGTCTCTCTCTGTCTCAAATATAAATAAACATTAAAAAAAAAAAAAATAATAAAAATAATAAAAAAGAAAGTAAATATCCCTAAACCTTGGTTTTCACCTTAACAAAACATACCTACCAAGCTTGGGATAAGAGAGAACCTAAGCAAGGTCTTCATTTATTAACAATTTTGTGAGAACATGGACAAATGAAAATAGTTTGGGATTGTGAACACATTTCTTTAGAGTTTAATTTTGTAATAATGTTTATGGAATTTTTAACCAAAAAAGTTCTGTATATGGTAACTGTTCATTGATAAGCCAAGCACTGGAACTGATAATGAAAATCTATCATTTAAAAAAAAAATCACTCCCATCCTGGTTTGCCTTCAATGCTTATACACTTTCAGAGGACTCTGTATGTTTTCATTGTAGCAATTAATGTTTTAATTTTACATTTATGTGTTTATTTGATCAATATATGCCTTCCCCCACAACTAGATTATAAACTCTCCAAAGCAAGAAGTTTGTCTTTGCTTAGTTTTTTCATGATTGTATTCCCAGTGCACAGTTGCCTGACCCACATAAGAGTGCTCAATAAAAATTTGTTAAAAGAATCAATGTGGTAATAGTAGCTATTTTTTGTTAACTGATTTTGAATACTCGGCAATTTATAAGTGGGTAAAAGCTGCAAACTGCTGATTGTATTTGTTGGGTACTTAGCACTCCAAAAGACTGCTTCTGTCCTGGATCTTTGTATACAAAGCATTGTCTATAACAGCAAATGCATATCAAGGCTGCCAGTGGCCTCTTCATTTGAACAGCATTCTGGCCAGGAGGGGGACACACTGCCCCTGAAGCTCCTAGAAGAAAAATTGAGGGTAGGAATGGGGATAAACTGACCTTAGAGTTACCAATAAAAGACTTTTGGACTCTAATTTTCAGATGGCTACCTTTCTCCTTCCAGCCGGATTTTATAGGCGCGTTGAAGTCAGTCAGTCAAACCCACATCTCTGATTTGGCACAACATCCTCTTTGTCACCTCATAAAAACTAAGCCAAGCTGCCATTTGATTTCCGGAAGGAAACAAAAAAAAAGCAAAAAGTTTGCTGTTGGTAGAAGGAGGAGGGATGCTTTCACTTCTTACTCTCTATTTTTGTTTCAACATCCTGACCATTTTATATAAAATATAAATATTTCACGCACATATAAAATAAGTACACTCACACATACACGTAAAATATGTAACTTTATGTCAGTAAGGGTTATCTGGTGCTGTGGAATTGTAGACCAGGTTTGTTTGTTTTTTTTTTCCTTTGTGTGTGTATTTTTAAATATGTGTCTCTTTCACTCAGTGGATCCCTGTCTTCATTCTTCTTACCAGTTCTCTATCATTATAAATAGGTCCTGCTGCTTTTCCTTCAAGACTCCCTAAATTCCTGTATTCCCATCAGGGCTGGGCAATGTACATTCTTCAGCCTCCATTCTTGAAGAATATTATTCTTTTCTTGTTTCTCTTTTCCTCTTCCCTTTCTGTTGCCCCCACCTCTGTTTAGCTGTTTATGTATTTCCAAGTATACAAGCATTTGGCCATAAAATACTATAAATTGAGCTACTTGTCTTCACAAAGCTTAATGCAGGTACACAAAAGATACCACAAAGTCTTTGCTGCATTCAAGAGGATAAAAGTTAATTCATATCTAGATGTATTGATTAAAAGCTTTATAGGCTTTTGTCCATTCCACTGGTGGAAGATCAGGAGAGAAAGGTGTTTTGTAGAAAACAATGGAAATGAGCATGTTTAAGGGAAGTGAATAAGCAGGGTGCAAGTAGAGGCAGAGTTACATGATAGAGGATATGGAGAAAGATGGCAAAGAGGTAAAGTCAAGCATATTGAGGTATTTTCTTTCATCTCCTCTGATACTCTGCCCCTGCTAAAGTTCCACCCAGCTCTCCAACAGCCTGCCTACATAAGGATGATTATGAAGATGTTTACTGACTTTTGCCCGCCTCTCTTCCTTTCTTTTCAGGAGCAATTGCAGAAGTCTTCAGATTTCCAGAAGGAAGGACTGCAGAAGACATCTCTGCCTCAGGGAGGTAGGGATAGAAGCCACAGAGACCAAAGAAATGATGAGCGCCCTTGGGGCCAGTAGGTACTCACCTCTAAGGTCTGACTTTCAGAAGGTGGGTATGACTGCTGGGGCAGGAATGGGTTGTGGAGAAGACCCTGTGTTTTTAACTGCCAGGAAGTGGTGAATTGGGTGAGCAAGTATGTATGTCTGTATTTTTGTAGCAGTAGAATAGGGACAAGATAAGGATAGGCATATAGATGTATATTTTAAACTTGCCACTCCTCATCTCCAATTATCTCCTAACTTCCATCTCTCATTTTGTGCCACACTTACGTTAAAGCTGTGGAGTTCAGATCTTCTCATCCATCCTGGATCCAGGGGTCCCAGTGTTCCCAGCAAGTAGAACATCTACTGTCTCAGTTTCATTCTTGTCCATTTAAGAATCAAGGTAAAAATTTGGCATGTTCTTAGAGGAGTGGGGTATGAATGGACAAACGAGGCAGAGGGATGGGGAGACAATCACAAAAGGTAGTGTTTGAAAAATCCTGACTTCAGGATTTCTGACTTCAGGACCACTGTCTACCAGTTTTCATTCAGACTTACTACCTCTCCTACACTCACTGAAACATCTAGTACACAGAAGCAGGCAAGCATCGTTTCAAACTACCAGGGAAACCCCTTACTCTCTATCTAAAATGCTAGTAGGTACTTTATTTACTCCTTTTTGCACTTTGGGACTGTGGAGGAAGAAAACCAAAATCAAATAAAATTTTAGCTGACCTTTAAGTCCTTTAAACTCTGAGATTCATTTAAATCTGAGCTCCCCCTGATCCAGATTTGCCCTTAAAACTCAGCCTACTTTTTTTCATGATTTGTAAATCCAGGCATTTTTAGAGTCCCAGAGGTCTAATTTACTACCCAAATAAATCTGTGGTTTGGGTAAGTTTGGGGAATACTTGTAACACTACAAGTACAAAGAACTGCATAATATACAACCAAAGCCACCAAAGGAATAAGAAGTAAGGGGATAAGGGGTAAAAAGTATCTCAGGGCCTCTGGCTGTTGAGCTTCTGTCAGTTAAGGACTACTCATTCCTAAGGTATGACCCTGTGGATGAAGCAATGGAAAGCATTCTGGTGCCAGGGCTGCCAACACTTTGTCACCACCACTTTCTACTTTCTCTCCCTTGCTTCAACCTAAGATCTGTTTCTCATCAGCTACCACATTCCTCTGTTCAGGGACAATCAGGTGTTTGGTCACAGCTTTCATTCCTAGCTTCCTGCTTGCATTCTCCAGTGGTATCTGAGGTCCGCCTTTAAGATGTGCTGATCTGGGGGATGAGCAGGGGGAAAGGGAACATTTTTATTTATTTTATTTTACTATTTTTTTTAATTTTTAATTTGTTAATGTTTATTTTTGAGAGAGAGAGAGAGAAAGACAGACAGATGTGAGCAGGGGAGGGGCCGAGTGAAAGGGAGACACAGAATCGAAGCAGGCTCCAGGCTCCGAGCTGTCAGCACAGAGCCTGATGTGGGGCTCAAACCCACAGACAACAAGATTGTGACCTGAGCCAAAGTTGGACACTTAACCGACTGAGCCACCCAGGCACCCCTAGAAAGGAAACATTTTTAGAGTAATATTTTCCCTCTGAACTTTTATTTGATATGCTAGAGTTCACACATATTATAATGATAAGATACTTAAGGCCTTTTTGTTGAAATATATTTCATATAACGTTAAATTTTTTGTAACATAAGATTCACCATTTTAAAGTATACAGTCCAGTAGTTTTTAATATATTCAGGGTTGTGCAACTATCACCACTATCTAATTCCAGAACATTTGTACCACCCCCCCCCAAAAAAAATACCCATTAGCAGACACTCCCAATTATTCCCTACCCCAAAGCTGCTGGCAGTCACCAATTTGCTTTCCATCTCAGTGGCTTTACCTGTTCTGGGTAGTTTGTATAAATGGAGTCATACAATGTGGTCTTTTGTGTCTGGCTTCTTTCATTTAACATGTTTTCAAACTTCATTCATGTTGTCCCGTGTGTCAGTACTTCATTGTATTTTGTGGTTGAAAAATACACTACTTCGTCGATATACCACATTTTGTTTATCCACCAATTGACGGGATTTGGGGTTATTTCTGTTTTTTGGCTAATATGATTAATGCTGCCATGAACATTTGTATGCATGTGTTTGCAGACACAAGTTTTTCAGTTCTCTTGAGTATATCCTGGGTCCTATGGCCAACTCTCTAACATTTTAAAAATGAAGTTTTATATTAAAGTATAAGGTGCATATAGAAAACAGAAGCACACACATCACAAGTGTTAAGCTCAAAAATTTGTATGGAATGAACGCACCTAGGTAACCAACAACCAAATCAAAAGATAGAATATAACCAACACCCCTGAAGCCCCTCTCATGTCCTCATCCAGTTACTACACTTTCAAAAGTGTAACCACTGTTCATTCAAGCCCACATTGGGCTCTGCATTGACAATGTGGAGCCTGCTTGGGATTCTCTCCCTCCCTATCTCTCTTCCCTCCCTTGCTTGCACTCTCTCTCAAAATAAATAAATAAATAAACGTTACACACACACACACACACACACACACACACACACACACACACACATATTTTAGAAATGTAACCACTTTTCTTGACTGCTATCTGAGGTATTGTTTGGTTTTGTTTTTGTTTTATGGAGGTGAGATAAACAAGTGACATTTAGCACATTCACAATGTTGTAAACCATCACCTCTGTCTAGTTCCAATACATTCTCATCACCCCAAAATAAAACCTTGTGTCTATTAAGCAGTTAGTTCTCATTCCTACCTCCCTTCAGCTCCTGGCAATTATCAATCTGCTTTCTGTCCCTATGGATTTGCATATTCTGGTTATTTCACATAGATGGAGTCATAGGATATGTGACCTTTTCTGTCTGGTTTCTTTCACTTAGCATAATGTTTTTGAGGTTCATCCATTTTGTAGCACGTATCAGTCGCTCATTACTTTGTATAGCTGAATAATATTCCATTGTATGTGTATACCACAGTTTGTCCATTCATTCATTGATGGGTATTTGAGTTATTTCCACCTTTTAGCTATTGTGAATTGTACTGCTATGAACATTCATGAATAAGTATGTGTTTGAGTACCTGTTTTCACTATTTTTCAGTATATAACTAGAAATGGAATTGCTGGGTGATTATTTTTATGTTTAACTTTTTGAGGAACTGCCAAACTTTTCCACAGAACCTGAATCATTTTACATCCCTTTCAGCAATATACAATGGTTCCAATTTCTCCATATTCATAACACTTGTTAATTTCCTTTTTTATATATATTATAGCCATCCTAGTGTTTCATTGTGGTTTTGATTTACCTTTCCTTGATAACTAATGATATTTAACATCTTTTCATATACTATTTGGCCATTTATATATCTTCCTTAGAGAAATGTCTACTTAAGCCCTTTGCTCATTTTTTAATTGGGTTGTTTGTTTCTCTGTTGTAGAATGGTATGTATGTATGTGTGTATGTATTTTAGAGAGGGAGCGCAAGTGGGGGAGAGGGGCGGGGGGGGGGAGAGAGAGAGAGAGAGAGAGAAAGAGAGAGAGAGATGGGGGGGGGAATCGTAAACAGGCTCCACACACAGTGCAGAGCCCAATGCGGGGCTTCATCTCACAACTTTGTGATCATGACCTGAGCCGAAATCAAAAGTTGGATGCTCAACTGACTGAGCCACCCAGGCGCCCTTTTGTTGTAGAATTTTAAGGATTCTTTATATATTCTGGATACTAGACCTTTATCAGATACATGATTTGCAGATATTTTCTCCCATGCTGTATGCTGTCTTTTCACTTTGTTCTTTTGATGCACAAAAGATTTTAATTTTTTTTAAGTCCAGTGTATCCATTTTTTCTTTTATTGTTGGTTTGGTGTAATATTTAAGAATCATTGCCAAATCCAAGACCATGAAGATTTATCCATCAATTTTTTCTATGAATTTTTTAGTTTTAACTCTTATGTTTAGGTTGTTGATCTACTTTAATTTTTATATATAGTGTGGGGTAGGGGTCCAGCTGCATTCTTTTGTATGTGAATATACAGTTGTTCCAGCACCATTTATTGAAGAAACTGCTTTTTCTTTTTTTTTTCTTTTTTTTAAATTTTTTTTTTTCAACGTTTATTTATTTTTGGGACAGAGAGAGACAGAGCATGAACGGGGGAGGGGCAGAGAGAGAGGGAGACACAGAATCGGAAACAGGCTCCAGGCTCTGAGCCATCAGCCCAGAGCCTGACGTGGGGCTCGAACTCACAGACCGCGAGATCGTGACCTGGCTGAAGTCGGATGCTTAACCGACTGCGCCACCCAGGCGCCCCGAAACTGCTTTTTCTACATTGAATGGTCTTGGCATTCTTGTTGAAATTGATTGGCTGTAGATATATGGTTATTTCTGGACTCTCAGTTCTATTCCAGTGGTTTACATGTCTGTCCTGATGCCAGTGCTACTCTATTTTGATCGCTGTAGCTTTGTAGTAAGTTTTGAAATTGAGAAGTATGAGTCTTCCAACTTTGTTCTTCAAGATTGTTTTGCTGTTCGGGCCCTCTTGCAGTTTCATATGAATTTGAAGATTGGCTTTTCATTTCTGCAAAAAGGGTCATTGGAATTTTGATAGGAATTGTTTTAAATCTGTAGATCACTTTGGATAGCATTGCTATTTTGACAATATTAAATTTTCCAATCCGTGAACATAGATAGGATGCCTTTTTGTTTATTGAGGTCTTTTTTAATATCTTTCAGCAATATTTTATAGTTTTTTGTGTTTGTCTTTCATGTCCTTGGCTAAATTTGATTCTCTGTATTTTTTTATTTAATATATATTTTCAAATTTTTTTAATGTTTATTTTTGAGAGAGAAAGAGAGAGACAGAGACAGAGTGTGAGTGGGGCAGGGGCAGAGAGAGAGACAGAATCTGAAGTAGGCTCCAGGCTCTGAGCTGTCAGCACAGAGCCCAACGTGGGGCTGGAACCCACAAACCACGAGATCATGACTTAGGCCGAAGTCAGATGCTCAACCAACTTAGCCACCAAGGTGCCCCTGTTCCTCTGTGTTTTATTCTTTTGTATGCTGTTGTAAGTGGAATTGTTTCTTAATTTCCTTTTGGACTATTTATTGCAGGTATAGAAACACAAATCACTTTTATGTGTTGATCTTATACCCTGAAACTTGGCTGAATGTGTGTGTGGACTCTTTATAGTATTAATATTAAAAAATAAATACATATTATTAATATAGTATAATATATATTATATATAAATAAGATCATGTTATCTGAGAATAGAGATAGTTTTACTGTTTCCTTTCCAATTTGGATATCTTTTATTTCTTTTTCTTGCCTAATCGCTTTAGCTAGAACTTCTAGTACAATGTTTAAAAGCAATAGTAAAAGTGACATCCTTGTCTGTTTCCTAATTTTAGGGGGAAAAGTTTCAGCTTTTTACCATTGTGATGTTAGCTCTAGGTTTTTTATAAATGACCTTTATCATATTGAAGGAATTCCTTTTTGTTTCTAATGTTCTGAGAGTTTTTATCATGACAAGGTGTTGAATTGTGTTAAATACTTTTTATGTTTTAATTGAGATGATTATGAGTGGGGTTTCTTCTTTCATTATATTAATGTTGTGTATTGCATTGATTGATTTTCTTATGTTTTACCACCCTTACATTCCTGGGATAAATCCTACTTACACAGTTGTTCATAGGGTTATCTTATAATACCTTCTTATTTCTGGGAGGTCAGCAGTAATGTCCCACTTTCATTTCTGATTTTATATTTTTTAATTTTTTGTCCAACTACATATCAGTTTTAGTAAAGCCATTATTCTTTTTGGGGGTGGGGGAGGAACAGAGGGAGAGAGAGAGAGAATCATAAGCAGGCTCTATGCCCAGCATGGAGCCCAACGTGGGGCTCTATCTCACAACCATGAGATCATGACCTGACCCAACATCAAGAGTCAGACGCTTAACCTATTGAGCCACCCAGGTCCCTCATTTCTGATTTTAGTTATCTGCCTCTTCTCTCTTTTTTTCTAAGTAAATTTAGCTAAAGTTTTGCCAATTTTGTCAGTCTTTTCAAAATACCAACTCTTGATTGATTGCATTGATTCTCTATTGTTTTTCTGTTCCCTATATCATTTATCTCTGCTCTAATCGTTATTATTTCTTTCTTCCTACTGTCTTTTAGTTTTAGTTGTCTTTTTTTTTTTCCTGTTTCCCCAAGCTGTAAAGTTAGGTTATTGATTTAAGATCTTTTTTAAAACATTTCACAGCTATAATTTCCCTCTTGGCACTGTTTTCACTGCATCCCATGAGTTTTGGTATGTTGTATTTTTATTTTCATTCATCAAAGCATTTTGATGAATTCATCAAAGTATTTTATTATTTTCTTGTGAGTTCTTCTTTGACCTATTGGTTACTGTATAGAGTGTGTTGTTTAATTTCCATTTTTGTGAATTTTCCAGTTTTCCTTCAGTTATTTTTAGCTTCATTGTATTATGATTGGAGAAGATACTTTGTATGATTTCAGTATTTTTAAATGTATCGAGTTTTATTTTTTAGATATATTGTGGACTAACATATCTATTCTGGAGAGTGTTTCATGTGTACTTGAGAAGAATGTATATTCTGTTTTTGGATAAAGTATTCTGTATGTTAGGACTACTTAGTTCAGTGTTGTTCAAATGTTTATGCATTTGCCTTTTATTTAAAAAAAGTTTTAATGTTTATTTATTTTAGATGGCAAGGGGCAGGGGGCGGGGGCAAGGGGCAGAGAGAAAGGGAGACAGAGAATCCCAAGCAGGCTCCACAACTGTCAGCACAGAGTCTGATGCGGGGCTCGAGCTCACAAACAGTGAGATCATGACCTGAGCTCAAACCAAGAGTTGGTTACTTAACCAACTGAGCCACTGAGACACCCCTGGGCATTGGCCTTTTAAATCATATGAGAAACTAAAGGGGAGTTACAAACCACATATAGAATAATACTGGATTTTATATTTACCTATGTGTTTTCTTTGACTGGATTTCTTTCTTTGTATGGTTTTGAGTTATTGTCCTAGTGCCCTTTCATTTCAGCCTAAAGGACTCCCTTTAGTATTTCATGTAAGGCAGGTCTACTCGTGATGTACTCCTTCAGCTTTTGTTTCTCTGTAAAGGTCTTAATTTCCCCTTTGTTTTGAAGGATAGTTTTGTTGGATATAGAATATTGGTTGAGAGTCTTTTATTCTTCTACTCAGAATAATTTCAATAGTCCATCTTCAAGTTCACTCCTTTTTTTCTTCTGCTAGCTTGAATCTGCTGTTGATTCCCTGTAGTGAGTTTTCCATTTCAGCTACTATACATTTTAGCTCTAGAATTTTATTTAGTTCTTATATAATATTATGATAATAAATGTATATTAAAATAATATAAATTTAAATAATTTCTCTTTATTAATATTCTTTATTCATTTGTTCATTCTCCTAGTTTCCTTTAGTGTTTTTGTCTATTGTTATTTGTTTTGTTTTGTTTTGGGGGGGAGAGTGAAAGTGTGAGCAAGGGGCAGAGAGAGAGAGAGAGAGAAAATCCCAGGAAGGGTAGAGGGAGGTGGGGGGAGGGAGAGAGAGAGAGAGAAGCAGGGCTCACCTGAAGCAGGGCTTATGTTTTACCTGAATTGGGGCTTGTGTTCACCAGATGTGGGGCTCGAGATCACCCAATGTGGGACTCCCAACTCATGAACTGGAAGAATATGACCTGAACCGAAGTCAGATGCTTAACAACTGAGCCACCCCGGTGGCCCTGCCTATTTTTTTCTTTAGCTCTTTGAGCATATTGAAAACCTTGATTTAAAATATTTGCCTAGTTAAGTCCAACATCTGAACTTCCTTGGTGTGAGATGGCTTCTATAAACTTTTTTTCTGTGAATGAATCATACTTTCTTTATTCTTTTTATACCTTGTGATTTTTTTGTTTAAAACAACATTTTGAATATTACAGTGTGTCAGTCTGGGAATCAGATCGCCCTCCCAGGGTTTGCTGCTGTTGATTATTGAAGACTGTTGTCATCCATTTGTTTATTAACTTTTCCAAACTCTTTTTGCTAAGACTGTATTTCTTGTTGTGTGTGACTACTGAAACTGTTTTATTATCTCAGTAGTCAGTCAGTGACCTGACAGAAATTTCCTTAAATGCCTGGAGTGAAAACACCACCACCACCAGCTTTTTGTAGTTTGGCTCTGAGCTGGGGCACTAGTTCAGTGCTAAACCAACTTGTCTAAAACTCTGCCTCAGCCTTCACCTCCTGATTGCATGGAACCCAAAGATCATCCAAAGGTGCAAGTCTAGGGTCCTCTCAGTTCTTTTCTGAACATGCACTTTCATGCTGGGTTTCCCCAATCACATGATAACCCTTCAGAGTCCTTATTTTCCCATGTAGCTTTCTCCTCATGCTCCTACTTGTCAGGCTTTTAAATCCATCTGCTGCTTATTCCATTCTCCATCTCTTGCTTTAGGTAACCACCAGTAGTATATATGTCTTTAAATACTTTCAACAGATGCTACTTGGAAATCTGCTTCAACCTGAGCGGGCAAAACAAGAGGTCAGACTCAGCATGGGTCCCCTGGGGAACCACTAGACAGGGCAGAATTTACAGCCACAATCTTTTGAGAACAAGGACGCATATATCCTCCCCTGGCACTAACAAGCCACACTAGGAATGTGGGCCACTGTCCCACAGCCACTACCAAACTGGGGAAGAGGGGATGGTAGACAGATAAACAAAAATGCCACGTTTTGTTACTGATATTTAATAGCTGCTTCCTTCATTAAGCACCCCACTGGTTAGACTCCATTGTAAGTTTTATTAGACTCCCGAGTTCTGAAAAAGTTGCTTCTTTCAGTTTTTGCCAGCTTAATGATAGCTTCAGTGGAGGACTGATTCTTGTAACTCTCTACCATGCCATTTCTGTGACATCTCAATATATTTAACTTTTTGAGGAACTGTTGAACTGCTTTCCATAGCAGCTGCACCACTTTGCACTCCCACCAGAAGTGGGAGGGTTTTATTTTTTCCACATCTTTCCCAACGCTTGTTATTTTCTGTTATTGTTCTTTGATTACAGCCATCCCAGTGGATGTAAAAAGATATATCCTTATGGTTTTTATTTGCATTTCTTTAATAACTAAAGATGTCAAGCATCTTTTCATGTGCTTATTGGCCATTTGTATATATTCTTTGGAAAACTTTCCAAATCCTTTCCCCATTTTTTAATTGGATAACTTGTCTAAGATCCATTTTTTAATATATCATTGTCTAGTCTTTTTTCTTACATGGTTATCCTAAAAATCATGTATTAAGAAAACATGTATATAAAGGTATCTACAGTGTCAGAACTTTATACAACATGACGTAATTTTTAAGTACAAGAAGAGGCACTTCTACCTGTGTAAAGATGCATGTTGTATTAGGACTCTTGGTTATAACAGAAACCTAACTCAAACAAGCTTAAGAAAAAAATGGATAGGGGATAATTTATTTGGTAACTGGAAAACTGGGGCAGCGTTATATCCAGGAGATCAGAGATGTCATTAGGACCCTCTCTTCCCCTTTCCCTCAGCTTTGCTTAGCCTCATTCTCTCTTCACTCAGGGGCAGGATAGTCCCTACAGTCTCAAGCTGCCATGGTCCTTATAGGTTTCTATCTAGAAAATGAAAAATGTATTTTTACTAATAACACCAAAAATCTCTGGGATGAAGACAAGTGTGACTTGGTCCACATTCCTATTCCTGAACAGTTACTATGGCCAGGTGGATGAAGTACTCACACCAGGCCCTGCTCATAAGCTCACCATGATGGAAAGGCAGGCTCTACCCTATAGAACAATCTGACTAAATTGAATTCATGTGGAATGGGGGAAGGTGCGATTCCTCAAAGGAGATGCTTCTCTTTTTTTTTAAGCTTTTTTTTTTTTTAATTTTTTTTTCCAACGTTTATTTATTTTTGGGACAGAGAGAGACAGAGCATGAACGGGGGAGGGGCAGAGAGAGAGGGAGACACAGAATCGGAAACAGGCTCCAGGCTCTGAGCCATCAGCCCAGAGCCCGATGCGGGGCTCAAACTCACGGACTGCGAGATCGTGACCTGGCTGAAGTCGGACGCCTAACCGACTGCGCCACCCAGGCGCCCCAAGCTTTCTTTTTTTTTAAATGTTTACCCATTTATTTTTGAGGGGGGGGTGCAGAGACAGAGGGAGAGAGAGAATCCCAAGCAGGCTCCGCGCTGTCAGTGCAGAGCCCAATATGAGGCTCGAACCCACAAATCGTGAGATCATGACCTGACGTGAAAATCAACAGTTGGATGCTTAACTGACTGAGCCACCTAGGCACCCCCAAAGGAAATGCTTCTAAATAGAAAATAAAATGTCCTCAGTAGAGCTGCAAAGATTCAGTGCTGCCTTTACGTTTGTAACCTTTCTTTTAGTGGCTTTTTATCACAATACGGATGCTCAAGTTCTTGTCCCCACAAGATATAATAATTATTGCCCTGTCCTTGGTGGAGGGTGGTGGTGGTAAGAGATTATGAATAAAGATGTTCTAGCTCTGCCTCTTCCAAAAGTCCCAGAGAAGAAGGGGAAAAGCGAATCATTTTGGAGTGGGGAGAGCCTGGAACTTGACTCCTGATTCTCTGATTTTGAGGTTCATAGAGGAACTGAGAAACTCCTCTGTAAAAAGGTAAGCATTTGCATTTTTCTGAATTCATAAGATTAAACTATTTTAGTTTCATTAACATGGTCTCATGACCTGGAAGGACTGTTCTTATATATTGTAAAAAATTACCCACCACACCTTAGATGAGGAAGTTGCTGATGAATATCAGGTCTATAGCAGGCTGACCACCAAGTTTCACTCCTTTTGTTTTCTTCTCAGTTTCCAGCATATAAATACATTTTTCATGCTGCAAATTATTTGGATATAGTTATTTTTATATACTTTGAGATGAAATATACATTTCGAAGTGATATTTGAGAAACCAAATTCATCTTTTTATGGAAAACCACCATTTGAAGCTGTTGTTGATTTCTTCATGAGCATAAATTGAAGGCAACTGTGGTAAAGGATCAGCGGGTCCTTTCCTACAATCTTCAGTCTGAATTAGCGCACAGCTGATGCCACTGAATCACAAAATCTAGCCCACTTAATAACCCTAAGCAGCTAACCACAAGTAGCTGTATACAGGGGGCTCTCCAGGTTCGTGTAATGACAAGTGGAAAACAAAGGAAAAGGTCAGACTTGCTGGTGTGTTTTTAAGAAAGCATTTCAGTCTGTTTTTGTTTTGTGTATATGTTTCTATTTTTTTAAAGTAATATAAATGACAAAGTTTACTGGTTGGAGGAGATATTCAGAATATGGAGTGAGAACACAGGTTATGGGAAATAAAGGTTAAGAAACACAATGATCAAGAGGTAAGACTAATTTTTCATTAACACGCCAGAACTGAATGAAACCTTTCAAGAGTCATCTAGGAACAAAGTTTTTGGTAATGCCTTAAAAGTCAAGCATGTGCTCATATACTTGAACAAATCTACAAAGATATAAAATAAGTGGACTTTATAGTTGTAATCAAAACCCACTGCAGTATGGCAGCCAAGTTTGTATGGTGCTTTACAGTTTACATAACACTTTGCCACATTCTCTCATTTGCCATATATTTAATGATAGACATAATTGTGCTACATACTAATTAAGTTTAATTAGTAAGTTCTTGTGAATGACTGTAATTAGTGGAACTGGTTTGCTGCCAAAGCAAATTTTCAGTTCTCATTTTATTAGTTACCTAGTATTTATAATCAGGATCAGCTTAAGTCATATTCTGGTTTGTATCATACACACTGATCCTCATGAATATTAAGAGAGAAACTCCTGAGTTCTTACTCCTCGGCACTTAAGCTTCCCTTGCTCCAGGGCTTTTGTTGTACCAAAACTTTCAACTCCTACCAGTCCCCTCCTAACTCCACATCTCTTCATTAGCCTTCATCTACCCATTTTTTGAGGGAGACTTGTATATAACATTTAACATTCTTTCACCAATAAATATTTATTGAGCACCGTGTATCAGAGATTGAGCGAGGTGTTGGAAACATACACAGTGGTTGACAAAGCATTCCTGGTCCATGCCCTTATGGAGCTCACAGACTAATGGGTAGACAAAGCCTAGACTGGAGTGGGGAAGGTGGGCAGGAAGTTGTCAGACCTGTTTTACTCTCCCACTAAGCTACCAATGTAGACTTTATCATGAGTCTCCATTTGTCTTTTTTTCCTTGTGTGGTTGAACTCTCAAGCAAGGACAACACAGTTATCATCAATTGTACCCCCTGGGCCCTCCAGCACAGGATATTGTAGGAGAGAGTGCCGGGGGCCAGTAGCCTGGTATTGAGTAGGTGAGGGGAACCTAAAGTTAGGCAGGAATTAGTGAGGAATTAGTGATCTTAAGGAGGCAAGTTCTCAGAAAAGAAATAGCATTTGCAAAGGTCGTGAGGCAGGAAGGAATTTGGCAGGTTTAAGAAGCTCATTTAGTATGGTTGGAGGGAGAAACAGGAGAAATGGCTAGAATTGGAAAGGTGTAGGCCTTAGAGCCAAGTTAAAAACTTTACCTTGAGGGTACTGAGAAGCCATGGAAAAGTTTCAGTGACATTTCCCTGTCTCTTGTAACCCATTATTTACCTGGATAGGTCCTCTTATCTTTACAGAGGTGGTGTGCAGACAGGTGTAGTATCTTTTCAGACTGAAACGCACCGGCAGCATAGCAGAAACCATGCTTAGAAGCAGGGGGTGGAAAGAGCTTGAGAGCTTGAGAGTCTTGGGTCTGTATGATTTGAACAAATCTTTTAACCTCTCCAGGCCACTTTCCTTTTATGTACAATTGATAATGTAGCATTTAAACCCCTCATCAGGCTGTTGTAGGGTCAGGAATAACAGGTACAGTGCCTATGACTGGTATTCCATAGGTGGTAGCTGTCTCTATTTTAACAGTGTTCTCTTGCTAACACAAATTTTACACTCTTCTTTGGGAATAGAATCACAAAATCATATACTGTACTGTCAAATTGTGAAGAAACCCCGAAGGTCTGCCTGTGTATGATGCTTGCATCCCTTCTGCAACGCTGGCGATCAGTTGGTTTGTTGTCCAGCATTATTTATAACATCCAGGGACAGGAAGCTTACTACTGTCTGAAACATGCACTCATGTTTGGATTCTGCAAAAGGGTTCTTTTCTTGGACAGAATCCAAATCTGCTTCCCTGTGACCTCTCTCCAGGGGTCTCAGTAGTGCCCCTAATGCCTTGTCCATGTGACAGCCCTCAGGTGTTTGAGGCCATTATCTTCGCCACCACCTAGAGTTGAAGAGCTTATTTCTTCAGCTTCACAACAACAATAAAAGGGTCAATTCAGGGGCACCTGGGTGACTCAGTCATTTAAGCATCCGACTTTGGCTCAGGTCATGATCTCATGGTTCGTGAGTTCGAGCCCTGCTGTGCTGACAGCTCAGAGTCTGGAGCCTGCTTCAGGTTCTGTGTCTCCCTCTCTCTCTGACTCTACCCTGCTCACACTCTGTCTCTCTCTCTGTCTCTCTCTCTCTCTCTCAAAAATAAATAAACATTAAAAAAAAATTTTAAAGGGTCAATTTATCAAGAAAGACAGCAATCCTAAAGCATACATGTACCTAACAATAGACCTTGAAAACATGAAGTAAAAAGTGTTAGCGATAGATTTTAATTTTTTTTTTCAACGTTTATTTATTTTTGGGACAGAGAGAGACAGAGCATGAACGGGGGAGGGGCAGAGAGAGAGGGAGACACAGAATCAGAAACAGGCTCCAGGCTCTGAGCCATCAGCCCAGAGCCTGACGCGGGGCTCGAACTCACGGACCGCGAGATTGTGACCTGGCTGAAGTCGGACGCTTAACCGACTGCGCCACCCAGGCGCCCCAAACGATAGATTTTAATAAAAATAAAAGGGGCATCTGGCTGGCTCAGTCAGTGGAGCATGCAGTTCTTGATCTCAAGGTTGTGTGTAGACATTACTTAAAAATCTTAAAAAATAATAATAGTAGCTATCATTTACTGAGCACCCACACTATACTTGGTGCTATAGATAAACAGATGAGTCTCAGTCACAAGTAAGTAAGTGTAACACAAGTATACAGATACTGTGACCGGTCTGTGCAGGAAAAAAGTAGGGTGTAATGGTGGAGCACCAAGGGAACAATCATCTTTATGAAAGAGGAACCTGCCTCTTAGATGACACAAACTCTACCCTGACAACGGAATGGGTAATACCTACACTCAACTGGACTTAGCCACGCGTGGTATTTGTTAAAATATCACTTTAGAGGCTTTAGTCACACAAAGTATTCAAAACAGCCACGTCGGTAAAACAAGTGCATTTCTACAAGAAGTGTTCATTTTCCCTGTTAACAGTCTTTATAAAGCCTCTTTTAAAAGAGACAGAATAATAGCAGCCAGGCAAGGAAGAAGAGTGGAATACTGTGATTTACTGTATGTACAAATGGATGGCCAATATTTAGAAAGGAAGAGCTTCAACTAGTCTTTCCTAAGCACTGACATAGAAAAGACAAGGCATACTGTGTTTGTTACAGCCATACAGTACAGGAAGGCCACAGAAGAGAGGAGCAGCAAAGCACTTGCCCCCCAACTCAGTGCAAGTTGTGTGAAAGCAGCATGGTGCTCACACTGCAACACTGGCTTCTTTGTGTGGGGCCCTGTGCTGGATGCGAGGGTAAAGATGACCTCTCTAGGAGGCTGAGGCATGTGTCCAAGGTGATCCAGCACAAAGAGCTACAGGGCCTTGGGAAAGGATTGCTCTGGAAATTCAAAGGATAGATCCTTGGACAAATGAAGCTAACCTTCCTAAAGGAGAATACATACAATGTCTAAGAATAACTACAAGGAAGTGCTCGCTGCCTTCTTTAAGAAGAAATGAATGAGAGAGGCAGAAACACAAGAGTAAATATTGGTGGAGACTAAAACTAATATTTTGCAAATTTGTAAAAGGAAGCCCATCAAGAAAGTTACAAAACTCTAGGGGCGCCTGGGTGGCTCCCCTACCCATCCAACTTCAGCTCAGGTCATGATCTCCTGGTTCGTGAGTTTTGAGCCCCACATCAGGCTCTGTGCTGACAACCTGGAGTCTACTTTGGATTCTGTCTCTCCCTCTCTCTCTGCCCTTCCCCCCCATGTGTACTCTGTCTTTCTCTTAAAAATAAACATTAAAAAAAAAAAAGAAAAAGAAAACTAAGGATCTTGAAATAGTTACCAAAACAAGAAACAATGAAAATGTATAGAAAAGTTTGTTTCAGTGTGCAGCCTTGCACCTTTATAATTCAACAAGGAGGATAAAACAAGTGTTATAAGCAAAAAGTACTGATGGAGGGGCGCCTGGGTGGCGCAGTCGGTTGAGCGTCCGACTTCGGCCAGGTCACAATCTCGCGGTCCGTGAGTTCGAGCCCCGCGTCAGGCTCTGGGCTGACGGCTCAGAGCCTGGAGCCTGTTTCTGATTCTGTGTCTCCCTCTCTCTCTGCCCCTCCCCCGTTCATGCTCTGTCTCTCTCTGTCCCAAAAATAAATAAATGTTAAAAAAAAAAAATTTAAAAAGTACTGATGGAGACAAGTGAAGAAACAGGAGTGTTAAGTGGAAGTTCATAGACACCAGTCCCATTCCATTGCCCAGTTGAGGGAACTCAAGTCCAGAGAGGGTTCTCTGACTCCTGAGACACAAACAGACTCCTCTTACCCAGCAGAGCAGAGCACTGCAGCTGAAGGATAACTTTAGCACAAACTCCCTTTCAGCTGTTTCTGAGCTGACTTGACGAAGCTTACTCCAGAAAAGTCTTAATTTTACCACCTAATACTTCATCGAGGTATTCTTTTCACTGCTGGGGCACTGGCACACAGTAATCAGCTCTCTTTCCTGCCCCTCACTTGCTGAGCTACCTTTTTATTTATTTTTTTAATATTTTATGTTCATTTATTTTTGAGAGAGAGCACAGCAGGGGAGAGGCAGAGAGACAGGGAGACACAGAATCTGAAGCAGGCTCCAGGCTCCGAGCTGTCAGTACAAAACCCGATGCAGAACTCAAACTCAAGAACCATGAAATCATGACCCGAGCTGAAGTCGGACGTTTAATTGAGCCACCCAGGTGGCCCTCTGAGCTACCTTTTTAAAAAAATAAGTTCTAGGGGCGCCTGGGTGGCGCAGTCGGTTGAGCGTCCGACTTCAGCCAGGTCACGATCTCGCGGTCCGTGAGTTCGAGCCCCGCGTCAGGCTCTGGGCTGATGGCTCAGAGCCTGGAGCCTGTTTCCGATTCTGTGTCTCCCTCTCTCTCTGCCCCTCCCCCGTTCATGCTCTGTCTCTCTCTGTCCCAAAAATAAATAAATAAAAAAACGTTGAAAAAAAATTTTTTTAAAAAAAAATAAGTTCAAGCATTGTTATTGAGAAATTGCTCACACACCATAAAGTTCACCCTTCTAATGTATACAATTCATTGATTTTTAGTATATTCATGAGGTTGTGCACCTATCACCACCAATTCCAGGTCATTTTTATCTCCCCATAAGATCTCATACCCATTAGCAGATATGCCCAACTGTTCCACCCCAAACCACTAGCAACCACTAATCCACTTTCCGTCTTTATGGATTTTCCTATTCTGGACATTTTATACAAATAGAATCATACAACATGTGGTGTTATGTGTCTGGCTTCTTTAGCATGTTTTTACGGTTCATCCATGTTGTAGCGTGCATCAGTACTTCATTCCTTTTTATGGCTGAATCATATTCTATCACAGATATACCACATTGTTTATCCATTTATCAACTGATGGACTTTTGGCTATTGTGAATAGCAGTACGATGAACATTCATGTACAACTTTTTGTGCGGACACGTGCTTTGCTTTCATTTCTCTTGGGCATATACCTAGGATTGCAGTTGCTGAGTCATATGGTAATTGTCTAACCTTTTGAGGAATTGCCAGAATGTTTCTCATAAGGCTGCACTATTTTACATTCTCATCAACAGCATATGAGGAATCCAATTCTGACACATCCTCCCTAATACTTGTTATTACTCCTCTTTTTTATTATAGCCATTCTAATAGGTCTAAAATGATATTTCATTGTGATCCTGATTTTCATTTCTCTAATGACTAATGATGTTGAGCATCTTTTCGTGTGCTTGTTGGCCATTTGTGTATCTTCTTTAGAAAAATATCTATTCAAATTCTTTGCCCATTTTAAAATTGGGTTGTCTCCTTTTATTTATTTATTTATTTATTTAACATTTATTTATTTTTGAGACAGAGAGAGACAGAGCATGAACAGGGGAGGGGCAGAGAGAGAGGGAGACACAGAATCCGAAACAGGCTCCAAGGCTCTGAGCTGTCAGCACAGAGCCCCAAGCGGGGCTCAAACTCACGGACCGCGAGACCATGACCTGAGCCGAAGTCGGACGCTTAACCGACCAAGCCACCCAGGCGCCTCTGTCTCTTTTTTTTTAATTTATTTATTTAGAGGGAGAGTATGAGCAGGGGAGGGGCACAGAGAGAGGGAAAGAGAAAATCCCAATCAGGCTCCGTGCTGTCAGCACAGAGCCCTATGCAGGGCTCGAACTCACAAATCACAAGATCATGACCTGAGCCAAAACCAACAGTCAGACACTCAACTGACTGAGGCACCCAGGCACCCCAAATCAGGTTGTCTTTTTATTGCTGAGTTGTGAGAGTCCTTTATATATTCTGATTATTAGATCATTATCAGATACATGTTTGCAAATATTTACTCCCATTCTCTGTGGATTTTCTTGAAGTGTCCTTTGAGGTGCTGCTGGGCTACTTTTAACAAATACTAAAACACCTCAAAACAAAATTAGGAATATGTAATTAGTGTCTGAATTATAGCTTTAAATTTATAAGCATTATAAAGCCCAACTGGCTCAGTAGGAAGAGCATGCAACTTTTGATCTTGGGATTGTGAGTTAGAGCCCCACATTAGTTGTAGAGATTACTTTAAAATCTTAAAAATAAGCATTATAATGTCATAAGCAAAAGTTGTTGTTTTTAAGTTTATTTAGAGAGTGTGAGTAGGGGAGGGGCAGAGAGAAAGGGAGAGAGAGAATCCCAAGGAGGTTCCTCACTGTCAGTGCAGAGCCCAATGCAGGGCTCCGTCTCACCACCCTGGGATAATGACCTGAGCTGAAATCAAGAGTCAGTCCTTTAACCGACTCAGCCACCCAGGCGCCCCTCACAAGCAAGCTATTGCAGCCATACCGGTTTTGAGGCTTCCAAACGAATCTTGAGTTCATGATGAGATCCATCATAATGATAGCTATCACTTTTATAGCAGTTATGTGCTAAGCACTGTTTGGGCACTTTCCATGTATTAACCTACTTAAGTTTCCACAACAATCCTATGAGGTAGAGATTTGTCATTATACTCATTGTACAAATAAAACGGATGCAGAAGGAACTTAAGTAATTTGCCTGAAGCCAGAGAGTAAATAGCAGAGATGCTCCCCAGATTCCGTTGCTCTTAACCATCTGCGAGACTGTCAAGACTGAATTAAAACATTTTAAAGAATGCCTGACCCCTCACTTTAAGGAAATAATAGTGTTTTCATGGCGTCTACACTCTGGATAGTTTTCCTCTTGTACCAAGCCAAAAACTAGTGCCACCCTTCCAGGCGTCTTCATTTCTATCTTCCTTTCCAGTCTGGCTTCAAGTCCCTCTATTTTCTCCACCGGCCGGAGGCTTTAGTTTGGGAAGTAACCGTCTCCCAGGTGGAGTTGTTCTAAATTTCTGACGGCCAATAGGCGCCGAGGCGCCTCGGATCCAGCCCAATGAGGCTCAAAGCTGAGCCATGGGAGGGGCCAGCGAAGGGGGCGGGAACGGAGCCCCCCCCTAGGTGGTGCCTACTGTGTGCGGCGCCAGCTTCCCTGCGCGGAGCCATGAGCTGGACCTGCCCGCGTTGCCAGCAACCCGTTTTCTTCGGTGAGGTCCGGGCTGAGGAGGGAGGGGGAGATGGGACGTCCCCTGAGAACGCGAGGAACTGGCGACCGTGTGGTCTCAGACCCCCTTTCCGCCTCTCGGGAGCAGGGCACCCCGGCGGGTTTGAACTGGCCTCCCGGGGACACTCCTCGTAGTCTCTAGGAAGCAGGGCGGGCGGGGCTGAGGAGGGGAATGGGGGCGTCCGCTGCTAGGCCTGGCTCCCCCGCAGCCCGGTTCCACCTTGTCCCCCACAGCGGAGAAGGTGAGCTCCCTGGGCAAGAACTGGCATCGCTTCTGCCTGAAATGTGAACGCTGCCACAGCGTCCTGTCCCCAGGAGGGCATGCAGAGGTGAGGCCTGGCCAGGGCGCACAGCCCTCTGTCTGTCCCTGTTCTCCAAGCACCAGTCCCCAGTTTCCGCTCAGGAAGCTCACCGAAGGCAACCTCAGCAGTCAGCTACCAAGACCATCTACCCGGAGGGCCCCACACCAGCCAGGACTTGGGACGCCTGAGTTGTGCTGGTGGACCCGGTGCCTTTTGATGGGGAGGGGAGAGAAGCAATGCTGTTTTCTGGCCAGCTCTTGCCCTTTCTCCTGTCCACAGTGGCAATTCTAGCATGCCAGCTTACCCTCCACCCCTCCCAGCCTCACCAGCCCCACCACGCAAGTGGACAGATACACCTGGCAACCGGACTTGAGGGAAGGCCTGTAGGACACAGGAGAACCCCCCCCCACACACACCTCCTTTAGCCCTGAGCAACCCTCTTTCCTCTGCTTGTGCCTAGCACAACGGGAGGCCGTATTGCCACAAGCCATGCTATGGGGCTCTCTTCGGACCCAGGGGTAAGTACCAGCCTAGAAGAGGCCAGGGGACAGCAGGACCCCTGCTTGGCTGGGAGCTGGAGACTCAAGGCTGACTGCCCCTGTTTTCTCTGCAGGGGTGAACATTGGTGGTGTGGGCTCCTACCTCTACAACTCCCCCACTCCCACCCCTGCCAGCACCACACCCCTCAGCCCCAGCAGCTTTAGCCCCCCCAGGCCCAGGACTGGCCTCCCCCAGGGCAAGAAAAGTAAGTGAAGTTGGGCCCCAGCTACTCCTCATCCTTAGGCTGGAACAAAGGGCAGGACCAGGTGGCAGTCTCCCACCTAGTCCTCTGCTTCACATTCCTACAACTTTGTGGCAAAGTCTTCTTTTGTCCATGGCACTTTGGCGGGGGAGAGGGGGGTTCCCTTATGTCAGCTGCTGAGTTAAGAGGTAAATTGGGTAGATGGCATTATCATCCCCATTTTACAGGTGAGGAAAACAAAGTGTGTAGAGAGCAAAGTGTGTGGCTTGTGCAGTCACACAGCTAGTCAGAGGCAAACCTGACCTGGAATTCGGGCCTCTCTCAGGCCAAGGCCATGGAAAGGATGACCTAGGAGCGAGGGGTCATTGAGACAGGGCCAGCCCCTCATATTCTTCCACTTCTCCCCTCTCCCTGTTCCTCCCTCCCATCCCCTAGAGTGGGCAATGACACCATGCTCCCCAACACCTGACACCCATGCCCTGGCCAGCTCCTGTATCAGCTCAGGTTTCCTGAGGATTGAGTTGCTGACAGGGTTGGGATGGTGGGCACCTGAGCCCCTGGGAGGAGAAGGAAGTAGGTGGTCCCTCCTGCAGATAGGGATGGGGCAGGATGAGGGGCTACAGGAAACAGCTCTGTCCAAGAAAGCAGACTCATGGCCACCTGGGTGGGGGGCTCTGGGATGAGCATGGCTTTTGGAAGAAGCCATGTGCGCGGGCCAGTGCTGGTGGGCCCTGCTTAGGCATGGCCCCCACCTCAGCCCTAGCCAGGGCCTCTTCCCCTTAAAGGCCATCCCCACATGAAGACATTCACTGGAGAGACTTCACTGTGCCCTGGCTGCGAAGAACCTGTCTATTTTGGTAAGCGATAATGGAAAGCTTGGGGAGGGGGGCAGAGGATGGGCATCAAAGTGTAGGGAGGTGGTGCAAAGTAGGCAGGTCTCCCTGCCCTGCCCCTAGAACTACCAAATGTCTCCACCACCAGCTGAGAAGGTGATGTCTTTGGGCAGAAATTGGCACCGACCCTGTCTGAGGTGCCAGCGCTGCCGGAAGACCCTAACTGCTGGGAGTCATGCTGAGGTGAACAGGGTAGGGATGGGTGGTTGTGTTGGGAGGAGGGAGGCTGGAGATGGGAAGAGAGCCAAGCTGAGATGGCTCTCTTTCTCTTTATGTCCCAGCATGACGGCGTCCCCTACTGCCACATCCCCTGCTACGGCTACCTGTTTGGCCCCAAAGGTGGGCAGCCACACCCCAGACAGTGGGCCTAAAGTATGGCATGTAGGTCTGTGGGGATGTGTGGGCAAATTTCCCTGTGGTCAAACACACCCCAGACCCCTCCCAATTCCTTTCATCCCTCAGCCCAACACCCCCCAGCACCAGGGCCCTTGGTAATGGGGCTCTCTCTCTCAGGTGTGAACATTGGTGATGTGGGCTGCTACATCTATGACCCTGTGGAGATAAAATCCAAATGAGATGCTCACAGGAGAGGTCACTCTAACTCGGACCTCACCCATTCCCTCCATGGTCCTACTGGAAGCTACAGAATTCTTCAGTCCCAGAGGGGGAAGGTGGGCTTCAGGTGGCCTGGGCCTAGGCTCTACGGTAGACCAGGGGGTCTAGACATTCTCTGCCAATTCCTGCCTTTCCCATTTCTATCTGGTCAGGGGAACTAGGCTACCACATTTTAAAGGGTAGCCTCCTGGCCTTCCCAATCCCTTTCCCTAGCAAATTCTATAACTTCAAGGTACTTATAAAATGTGTTGATTTTGGCTTCTCCAATAAAATGTTGGCTCCCATGCCTTCAACTCTTCTTTGGGCATAAGGCCTAATCAATGGGTTGGAGGATGGGAAGTGTAGGGAGGGGGGATGCATTACCCTGCAAACTACCGGGAGGTATAGGGCTGGCCATGGGAACAAAGAGCTCTGTTCTCCTGGAACCCTGGTCCTGCACAGTTCCCAGCACCATGCAGTGAGTGGACAGCATGCCCACCAGCTCTGTTGGTGCCAGAAGTTATCATAGGGCAATTCCTTCTTTAGCACCATCTGTAGGAGAAACACATTATTCAACATCTCATTTGAGCATGACAACAGACAGATCCTGTGGTGAGGTCTGCTAAGAGGCTTCATTATCCGTTTGAGAGATGAACAGACTGAAGCCCAGAGAGGGAAACCCACATGCCCAAGGTCACACAGCAAATCAGTGGCAAAGTTGGGATTAGAACCCAGGGCCAGACTCTGGCTTCCCATCCAGGGCTCATCCCACAGCTGCTCACTGCTGCCTCAAACCCACGGGACACCTTTATTTACAGAATAAGAGGGGTACCAGAATTGTCCAGCAGCCCACTGCATTCTAGGAAGCTGGACGCTAAACAGTCAAGGCTGGATGAGCACAGAGAAGGGGGAACTGGTGGCAACTCCAGCCCTGGGCAGGGGACTTGATGCCCGTAGCCCCAGCCACAGGGCTTGCCCTTCTAATCTTCCAGCCCCTGCTGCAGAACTTCTGTAGAGAGCTTGCCCCTGATACCACTCAGTTCTGGATCTGCTTCATGGGCATCTCTTCCTCCTGAAGCCTAGACAGGGCACTGGGGAAGAAGGAGTCATGAGCAATGGTGGGATTTAGCCCCTGGGCCTACCATCCAAGCCTGCCTCATCACGGCTGGCCTATGCCTCTCCTCAGCTGCTGGTAAACAAACATGTATACTTCTGCCAGTGATTCGCACACATGCTTGTATGCATCTCTGATGTGCAGGCATACGTGAAGGGGTGCACACATCCACCTCTTCCTGGACAATCTTGGACATCTGTGTACACACACATATATGGACTTGTGTACTTTTACACATGCAGTTTGCATACCTCAGGCCATACACCCATGCACGCTTGCACATATGCACCAGATACACAATGTGCACACAGGTCTTCTCTGAATCCTACCTAAGGTGTCAGGTACCTGGGCACCCATTCCCACATGCATGTGCTCACACAGACACAAATAGTTCTGTGCACACACCTCCTCTCCACATCCTGGATGGTCTCTGGCAGCTGTGCTTGCTTCGTCTCTGGTAGCAGGAGGGCAGTGCAGGCAGCCAGCAAGGCGATCCCCCCATAAGTGAGCATGGGTAGTGACAGCCATACTCCATCCAGCAAGGCTGCCAGTGGAGCCAAAGAGCCCCCCAGCCGGCCCACCAGTGCAGTCAGCCCCATTCCTGTCTGTCTGTTCAGAAAGAGGATAGGGGAAGGTAGGTGTTCACACCTACTTAGGGTCATGCCTCACAGGGCTCCCCCATCCTGGGCTGGCAAGCCCTGGTGTCCCCTTCTCCCCAGACGGCTAAGAAAGCTAAGGCTTCTTTCAGGTGGTCTTCCCACCTGTCCCCAGGCTAGGGACCCTCATTCTGAGAGTAGGGTGATGTGGAAGGAAGAGGGACAGCAGCTCCTACAGACCCTGTCATGTTGGTAGAGGAGGAGCAAGGCTTTCTAAGCATACCCAGTTACCGACAAGTCTCCCCACCTGCCAATAGCTAGCTGAAAGGGCCCCAGGCATTACTTTCAGAGACAACCCCATAAGGCAGCTCTGCCTGGGCTGTGGTAAATGGGAGGGAGGTACAGATGGCGCCTTTTGTGACTGTTTTATTTTAAAGGAGCCCCAGAGAAGTGTGACCTCACTCAGGGTCACTTAGTAAAGATAAAATGTTCTGCCTTCTCCCAGACTTAAGCAAACGCAGACGGCTCTGATTAGCTCTGTATTCTGGGTGTGGTATAAGGAATGGGTGGGAGGAACTGGGCTGCAGTGTGTGTGTGTGTGTGTGTGTGTGTGTGTGTGTGTGTGCGCGCGCGCGCGCGCGCGTGGCGGGGAAGGGGGGGTTGGTAAAGAGAAGTGATTACAAGCCCTCCCCCCCCCCCATGGGTTGTCAGGCTCCCCTCACCTGAGCACGGTAGGGTACAACTCCGATGTGAACAGATAGGCTGTGGTGAAGGCAGCTTCACAAAAACCTTTTCCCATCACTGCTAAGGCGGTGCTCCAAGACCCCATCTCTAGAGGAAAAGGGGTTCAGGCAGTGAGCGGGTCTTGTGCGAGACCGAGAACTCCCAGGGTGGGAGGTTGCCCAAATGGAGGGCTTTGAGTGGGGGCCTCCGGGAAAGGGCAGGAGCTCTGGGCCAGGAGGCGGGGCCTCCGATGAGTGGGCGGGGCCTCCGGGTGAGGCTCACCCGAGGTCACCAGCAGTCTGGCACCAAAAGCAAGGGCGGCACCCAGCAGCGTTCCTGCTTGCGTGAGACGGCGTCCTGCGTGGCGCACCGACAGGTAGACCAGCAGCTTGGAGGGCACCTCCACGGCCCCGAACAGCAGCTGCGTTTGGTACACGTTCAGCCCCAGCCCCGACACGTCCAGGCTCAGGCCATAATAGGAGAAGTTTACTCCAAACCTGAAAGGGGTCGCAATGCACTCAGGGGCCCTCCTCTTCATCCCCCTTGTCCTGTCTTCCTAGGGAGCCTTGGCCTTTTAGAGGGACCACCTCCCCCGCCTCCAGAGCCTACTGCCCACCACCATCCCTGTCCTCATAATCCCCACGGAGTATGCAGCACGTGCCAGTGGCCAAAGCGTCTTTACCTAATCTTCACAGCAACCTTGTGAGGTAGGAACTAACAGCATCCTGTTTTGCAGAAGGGGCTCTGAGGCTTGGGGTTAAGTGACCTGTCCAAGATCTCACAGGAAGTGGCAGCACCTGAATTTGAGCCCTGCTTCTGATGCCTGCTCCATCTTGTGATCTTCCAGTGTCCCATCTCCCCAGAGGCTGGTCCTCCTGCCCTGCACGGTTACAGTCCCTCCAACTCACACTCAGCATCATTCTGGAGTCTGCCTCTCTGTCCACCCATCCCCCGCTCCTCACCACATCACCATGCAGCATAGCGAGATATGTCGGAGCCTTGGGGTCCGGAATAGGTCTAGGTACGAGGGTCTGCGGACCACTTGCTCTCTGGCGGCCACTTTGCTCAGGGCCTGGTGGGAGAGGAGGAGAGTTTGTGACATCAGAGTTGGCTGTGCTTAGCTAGGCACACTGATCTCTCTGGGTCTCTGTTCCTCCTCCCTTCTCCAATAGTGGGGGTGGGGATGCACGTGCAGGCTGAGTCGGGTGGGCTCCGAGTCAAGGGTGTGGCCCACCAGAGGCAGGTAGGACATCCCAATGAGTTTGGAAACTCTCCACTGGGGGTCAGGAGCTTTTCCTGCACATACAGTGGGCCCCAGGAAGGGGACGCTTGACACGGGACGGCCACACACACACACACACACACACACGTGCGCGTCCCCACACACATGGACTTGCATGTGCTCACACACACACATTCACTCTCACCTCCCGGCTCAGGCTGTCCTCACCCACAGGCCGCCCATTGATCCTGGCACAGCGGAGTAGGTACCTGTGGGCCTCCTCCACACGGCCCTGGGTCAGAAGCCAGCGTGCAGACTCAGGCACCCACCTGGGGGACAGCAGGAGGCCCTTCAGGCAGAGTTAGCACCCACAGTCACATCTCCCTCCTGGACACACCATAGCCTGTCAGCCTCCAGGCTCTTGCTCATGCAGTCCCCTCAACCTGCAATGTGCTCTCCTTCTCAAACCCTCCTCACCTGACAAACTTTTATTCATCCTTTAAAGCCCAACTTAAAATCCACCCTGCCACACTTCCTTGCCCAGGCTTAGTTCCTCCACAGCCTGGGATTCCCTTCTCTGTTCAACTGGATTGGTCTCATTCTCATTCCCCAGCGTCAGCCACCCACTTCTCCCATAAGTGACAGGAGGGCATAGGATGAAGGAGAGACCGACATACAGAAATCCCCAAGGGGCATCAAAAGCCAATTCATTTTTGGAAGACAATGAAATGCCCACCCTGCCTGGCTTCCTATTGTCCTGCTTGGACTCCCTACCCCTATGCTGGCCCTGTCTCTCCATCCCTGTCTCTCTTGTGACCCCCATGTCCATCTCTATCTGTCCCCCTGAATCTGCCCCTCAGTCCTGGTCTCTGCCACTTGCTATCTCTCACTGGTTCTGTTTCTGTCTCTCCACTGTCTCTCAATATGTTACTGTGTGTTTCTCTGCTTCTCATGCCCACTGCCATCTTCTTTGTACTGGTCTGTCTCTCTTTCTCTCTTTTTCTGTTTCTCGGTCACTGACTTTTTCTTTCTTTTCATATCTCAGTCACTCTGTATTCTAATCTCAGCCTCTGATTAACTCTATCTCTGGCTTCCTCTATCTCCCACTCCCAAGCTGCCCACAGTCCTCACCAGAGGCTGAGGATCCCTGGGGCACAAGGCAGAGTGACAGCCAGCAGAAGCCATCGCCAGTCCCGTATCAGGTACCCGACCAGTGCCAACAGCGTCACACCCCCTGTCCAGAAGGTGCTGCTCAGGACACCTGCCACGGTGCGGTGTTCCACGTCCAGCCATTCCAGTTCTGGGCCCAGGGCAGGGGCCAGAGACAGGAAGACAGTTAGCAAGGGCCAGATGAGTTCAGTCTCACCCTTGACAACTGCCTCCCTCCAGTCTTCTGGGCCCTGCCCGTCCTTTGCCTGCCTCACCCAGTGGCATCACGATGATGGTGAAGCCAGCCAGAGCTGTGCCAGTGAGGGTGCGGGTGATGACAAACATGATGTAACTGACTGAGGCTGCAGACACCAGGCCTAGCACCAGGGAACTCACATAGGCCACCAGCAGTAGACGGCGCCGCCCAAACCTGCACAGGGGTCATGCAGAGTCAGTTCCCTGTAGAGGGGAGGTCCCACGACAGAGGTAGACTAGGCCCATACCCCAACCAGTGGGAGAGGGTGCCCCAGCCCGCTCCCTTATTGGCCCCCACTGCACCCCACCTGTCAGACAGGTATCCGAAGGCCACAGCCCCCACAAGCACACCAGCAAAGAAGAAGGTGGACGTGGCTTTGTTCAGGCCTTTCTGCTCACACACGAGGTCCCACTGCAGGGACAGACAGGGAGGGGCCTCTCATGGGCACAGGCCCTGTCCAGGTAGCACCAACCCCCCCACCTCCAGACTCTCGGCCTCCTGAGGTCAACTGTTCCATATTGGTACCTCCGTGTCAGATAATAAACCCTCAACTATTCACTCCAATTTGAGGGGTAAGAGACTTTGCCCTTCCCCAATTCTGTAGCCTCAACTTCTTTCTGTGGAGGGTCTTGACCTTGACAACAGGTCCGCTCCTCTCTAGAGAGACTCTGCCCCATCTGCACTCACCTCTAGGTAGATTAAGTAAATCCCAGACCTGGGCCCAAAAGAAAGGGAAAGAAGGAGGCCTCTATTGTGTCTCCTTCTCCTACTGCAGAACACCTTTCTCAACTCTCCCCCAACTCCCTAGAGCCATCTTAGCCCTTACCTGCCTTAATCACCTCCTAATTAATAATAGCAGCTCTGGTGTATGGGCTCCTTACTACAAGCCAGGAACTAAGCTCAGTGCTTTAAATTCATAGACACCATCTACAGATAGGTAAACTGAGATTAGGTAAGGTAAGGTAACAGGTCTAATGCCCACACAGTAATTAATCACCCAGGGCAGTGGCAGGCCCATCCCATTCATGTGTCCCCCAATCTCCTGCTCAGGTACCTCGGTTGCAATGGTGGAGGAGAACTCCGAGCGGTCGTACTCCCAGCCCTGAGGACAGGGCATTGTGGAAGGCTCACCCTCCAGCTGCCCAGGGCTCTGCCCCGCTCCCCATAATGTGGTGTTGGGGAGGGCCTGGGAGTGATTGAAGTAGAGGCAGGAGCTGAGGGTGCCATCGGGCTCCCGGGGCAGGTGGGCCTCCAGCCAAGCGTCCTGGTGGCTGAAGTTGGCAGGGGCACCAGGGAGGGCACAGCGGTGGGCAGGTACGGCAGCCAGGAAGATGGGCAGGAGAAAGTTCATGGGCAGCAGCACTCGGGGCAGGGCCAGCAGTGCCACATTCCACAGTTGGAAAGGCCCAAAGCCTCCCACCTGATCTAGCAGCTCTTCAAATCTCATGCCGCCCACCCACCCACTGACCAGTCTCAGTGCGGGCTTCCTCTGTAGCGTTCAGTGCAGCACAGTCCACCCACCACTTGGACCTTTGGACTCTGGAGGCGGGAGCAAGTAGACTGATGAGCAGAAGTTTACCATCAGAATCCAGCCCTCAGGGGCTGGGCCAGGACTGAGCCCTCCCTGGTCACCAGGTCTCCAGGGATCCCCGCCTATTTGGCCCAGTGCCTGGGTGAGGGGCCGTCCATTCAGAGGTCACCGACTCCATGGCTCTGGGACTTACATATTGGTGCTCAGGGGTAGCCTCCAGTTGCCATGATGGGGTAGCTAGGTGTGCAGGAAGTGAGCCCCTAGCCCCAGGATCAACTGAGCTCCAAGAGTCCTTAAGAGGAGGAGTCCCCTGGAGCCTGATGGCAACTCTCCAGGAATGCCCTTTGTCCTGTGAAGATTTAGGTCAGCCTTATGTATTGAAGCCACAGCTTGGCTGGACCCTCAGGATTCAAGACTGAGAGCTAGGCCCTAACCAGGTTGAAGAGTACTTTCTGCTGAGTCACAAAGCCTCCCTATACCCCAAGGCCCCCACCTGGAGCTTATGCCCTGGCCTGAGACACACCTGGAACTGCACTGGGCAGCCTGGTCAATCTGGAGGATCCCAGACCTATCACCGTCCCACTTCCCATATACATAGTCCCTCCTGCCTTCCCCCTGCCCCTCTTTTCAGGAGCTTCCCCTTGGGGGACTGAGTGGGCAGAGAGAGCGGTTTGCCAAGGTCCCACCATAGGTAGCTGCAATGCCTAAGACTCAGGATTTGTCTGACTTTCCCCACTCAGTTCCCATTCATGGCCCCTGCAGCAAAAGCACAGCAGAGGCCAGCAATATCAGCTTTATTCTCATCTGCTTCTCCAAACTCAGTGTTGGCAGAGCTGGGAGGTTGTCAAATTTGTTTTCCCCAGGGCTCCAGATTTCTAAGCAAATAGGCTTCTAAAAGGCCCAACCTAAAAAAAAAATTTGAAAACCACTAATTTAATGTAGCCCTCATTTTGAACAGCTAAGGAAACGGTGATGGGGGGTGGGGCGGGGGCATTGCTGGGGCCACACAGTGACTCAGCAGCAGAACTGGAAAGAGGACCAGGATCCCTGCCTCTGCCCAGGCCTTTGACCTGCTGCTGCACTGAGGATGTTCTGTGTGCACTAGGCTGGGCTCCCCGAGAAAGCTCTGGGAGAAGAACTAACCCACTGACATGATGTGTGGTAAGGGTGGTGCTAATAACGTGGCAGCATGAGAGGAGGACAGTGATCTAATGGCCATGACAGGAGGTGATAACAGTAAGATAACCTAAGCATTCTGCAGAGTACAAAGATGCCTGTCACAGCCCCTGCCCTCAGGGAGCACACAGTCTAGCAAGAGAGTTAGAACAAGCTGAACAAGGCTTCCTGCCTCCAGTCTCACCCCTCTCACCCCTCTCACCTCTGCACACCTGCCACAGTGGACATTTAGAAACACAAAGCTGACAGGGCAGCATCCCAGGGCAAAGCTCCCACTGCTGGAGGGTGAAAGTCCAGCTTCTCCATTTGACCCATGTGATTCCTCCCCTCCCCCCTCCAGGATTGCCCCTCTCCCTTAGCCCCATGCTGGCCCTTCCCTACCATGCCCCCTTTCCTCCAGTTCCCCCAATACACCAGCCTGTTGGCACCTCACACCTCCTTGCAGTCCCCTGGGCAGCACTGGCCTTGCTTTTATTCACTTGGTGGATGCCCAAGCTGCCCTGGAGACCAGCTTACGAGTGACACAGCCCTGCCCCTCTTGCTCTCACCTACATGTGACTTCTACCCTGTTGGTTCCTCCCTCATAATCATATTATTTATATAAAAATATAAAATATCGAGGCACCTGGCTGGCTCAGTCGGTGGAGCATGCAACTCTTGATCTCAGGATGGTGAGGGCACGGAGCCTACTTTAAAAACAAACAAACAAACAAACAAACAAACATACATACATACAAACAAATAACCACAACCATTTGCAGCTCCAAGAGCTAAGTTTTGCAGGCATCTCACCCCCGTGGTTCATAGGAAATACTCTGAAGTTTTCATAGCCAAAGGAAACAGCCAATGAGGCCAAGTCTGGGCATGGCTGCGGTGCCTTTTTTTTTTTTTTTTTTTTTTCCTCCACCATGGGAATTTCTCTCCTGCCTTAATATGAGAAAGAGCGGATAGTCGGATAGTGGTTACCTTCCCCTCTTTGCATTGACTCCTAGGAAACTCAGATCTAAATATGTAGCCACTTTCTACAGAGAATGATTTGGTATTAATTGTACTCCTGTCTTCATTTTATTTCCTGCTTCCACCCTGTATGGCAACTCTCCTCTCTCATGTCATCAAGGAGTGGTGGTGACAGTGACCATGATGTGTGGAGGCAGATGATGGAAATAGACAGGCAAGGTTTGAAATGCCAAGGGTCTAACCAGAGGGCAGATCAGCTCTAACCCACTAGTTAAGAGCTGGTTTTGATTAAATTTTTAACCATTCTCATCCCTCTCCAACCTGGGAATCCAAACTTGAGCTCAGAGGCCAAGATGGAGGAAACATTCATTTATACCAAACTAGAGGAGAAGGAGACTTGTGCACTGGAAAAATAGCAACTCCTTTGTTGAAATTATTGCTAGAATTGTTAGAGGATTTGGGGAAGAATAAGTTCCCATTTGGGATTGCTTGCAATACAGATTTCTTACACTTTAAGACTTATTACTCTTTTCCCCTCTCTACATTGAGTGACCTTAGATGACCTTCCCTTCTTAGTAGGGGTTTCCCTTAAAGCATTATTAAACACCATTAAACTGCAACCCATGTAATTATTTCCTACATTGACGATGGTGGTAATAACGGTGGAATTCCAACTGATGGAATCCCAATTTAGTGATAAGTATGGTAATGGGATGGGAATACTGATGGTAAAATGGTGGTGATGGGGATGGTTGGAGTAGGGGTGAGGGGTATGGGGCTAGGATAATAGTAATACTGATGTGGTTATGAAGGCAGTGGTGGTTACAAGGGTTATATTGTAGATGATACTGATGGTGGTGGTGGTGGTATTAATGGTGGAGGAGGTGATGGTGGGCGTGGCTATGGTGATGGTATTGTGGTGGTGAAAGTGGTGGTGGTGGTCATGATGAAGACGTACAGGATCCCTGAGAGCAAGAATCTTATCTCTCTTGTTAATCATTCTGTCATCAGAGGCTGGTAATGTTGATGGTAATGGTGGTGACGGAGCCTAGTTTGGGAGAAGGGTATCTGTGATTTGAATAATGATGGGGCTGGTAATAGAGTTAGAGGTGGGTAATGGAGATAGAGGTATTAATTGTGGTAAATTTGATGGTGGTGGTAATGGGTAATGTTATGCCACTTTGGGTTTAATGGTACATGGGATGAGAAGGAATGCAGAAAATGCCACCTGGAGTGATGAACATGAACTTGTCTCATGTGTCCCTTTTAATCTATAGCCACATTCCTATGACCATGTAGCCTCCCCTCCCCATCACCTCATCACCATGAACAATGACATCTTCTGAGGACTCAGAAGGTTATCCTGACTGTCCTTCTGTCTTGGCTTGGCCTTGACTCCTGAGTAGCCAGTGGGAAAGTCTCAGCAGGCCCCAGTGTCTGATGATCAGAGGCATGGCACCACCCACCCTACTCCTACCCTGTCTCTTTTCTCCAGGTATACCCAAGGGACCTCTCTCTACTAACAAATGTACCTCCAATGTCCTTGATCTTATGGCCCCTCTCTAGCCCCTGACTGAACAGCCTCCATGAAGCCACTTATTTCTCTGTGCCCATGTCCTCAGAGCTCTCATAGCTCCTCACCCATGGAGCATCATGTAGGCTGTGGCAGTCATGTTGGACCTCAGGAGGTGAGTGTGCCCAGCAGATCTCAGGCTTGGAGAATGGGGAAAGCAGGGATTCTCTACAACCCTATAAAGCTGTCCTCCTTGGCACGGTCCCACCACCTTTCACTCCTCTCTCTATCCCTCAGTTCACACCTATAACCACCACACTGAATGACATGTAGTTCTCACTCCTCCACAACTGGCCCATGCTACTCCCTCTGCCAGGAATGTCCTTTCCTCGTCATCTGGCCAACTTCAGTTTGTCCTTCAAAATTCAGTCTAAGAATCATATCCATCTGAGGCCCTTCCTTGAAGGGCCCAGTCTGGGCTAGGAGTCTCTGCCTGAGTGCATATAGCACATGTCAAGTGAAAGTTAATTTACAACCACCTTCTTGAGAGCCCTCTATGCTTTGCCTCAATTCTCAGACAATGTCCCATGTCTGGCATAGCTTCTGGTACATGTGGAGCTCAGCAATGGCCTGAAGAATTAGTTGAATGAATGAATGAATGAATGATTGAAAGAATGTTAAATAATGAATGAGTAATCATGGCATTCCCTCCTTCCTTCTCAGTAATAGGAAGAGAAATAAAAAATTGGGCAAGATACCATTTTTCATCTATTTGATTATTCTGGGAATTTTTCCTAGCACTAGACTTGCAGAGATAAGCAAAGATTGGAGCCAGTATGTTAACTTTGATACTACTTGAAAGAGTGAAAAGTTAGAGAGAATCTAATGAAAAATCAACAAGGAGTAGGTTAAATAGATTATGGATCATTCATGCCATGGACTACTATGTAGCCATTAAAAAGAACATCCTCATATATTACTGGTAGGAATGTAAAATGGTGCAATGTTTGGCAATTCCTCAAAATGTTAAAGATAGAATTGCCAGGGGCACCTGGGTGGCTCAGTTGGTTAAGCATCTGACTCTTCGTTTTGGATCAGGTCATGATCTCATGGTTCATAAAGTCCAGCCCTGTGTCAGGCTCTGCACTGACAGCATGGAGCCTGCTTGGGATTCTCTCTCTCTCTCTCTCTCTCTCTCTCTCTCTGACCCTCCCCTGCTTGTACTCTCTCTCACACACAATAAATAAACATTTTAAAAAATTGATTTAAAAAACAACATAGAATTACCAGATGACCCAGCAATTCTACTTCTAGGCATACACCCAAGAGAAATGAAGACATATGTCCACACAAACACTTGTAAACAAATACTAATAGCAGCATTATTCACAGCAGCCAAAAGGTAGAAACAACCCAAAGCCCATCAAATGATAAATGGATACACAAAATATGGTCTATTCACAGAATGGAATATCATTCAGCCATGAAATGGATGGACCTCGAAAACAATGCTAAGTGAAAGAAGGAAGTCACAAAGAGCCACATATTGTATGAAATGTATTTCATGTATTATAGGAAATGTTCAAAATAGGCAAATCTATACAGAAAAAGAAAGTAGATTAGTGGTTGCCTAAGAGCTGGAGGTGTTGGGGAGATTTGGGAGTGACTGTTAATGGATAAGGAGTTTCTTTTTGGGGTGATCAAAATGTTCTAAAATTGATTGTGGTGATGGTTGCACGACTCTGTGAATACACTAAAAACTGTATTTTAAGATATCGCTGGGCATAAAAATCATTTCAGAATAGCAAGTATAATATGCTCTTCTATTTATGAGGGGGGAGAGAGAGGGAGAGGGAGGGAGAGAGTTATAAACATAAGGAAAAAGCCATTGGGACACCTGGGTGGCTCAGTGGTTAGAGCATGTGACTCTCGATCTTGGGATTGTGAATTTGAGCCCCACGTTGGGTGTAGAGATTAAAAAAAAAATTTTTTTTTTAATGATCCACTGGGTGCCTGGGTGGTTCAGTGGGTCGAGTGTCCAACTTCCGGCTTTGGTTCAGGTCGTGATCTTGCGGTTCTTGAGTTTGACCTCTCATCGGGCTCACTGTTGTCAGCACCAAAGCTGTCAGCACAGAGCTCACTTGGGATGATCTGTCCCGCTCTCTCTCTCTGCCTCTCTCTCTCTCTCTCTCTCTCACACACACACACACACACACACACACACACACACACACAAACATTTTAAAAAATCCATTTATAGGAGTTACCTCTAGATGATCAGATTCATGGACAGGGGGCTTTCCTGTTTTATTCTATATGCTGATAACATTCACTTTTATACTACAAATATGACCTGCTTTTGACATTTTTATTTAAAAAAAATTTTTTTTAACGTTTATTTATTTTCAAGGCAGAGAGAGACAGAGCATGAACGGGGGAGAGTCAGAGAGAGAGAGGGAGACACAGAATCTGAAACAGGCTCCAGGCTCTGAGCTGTCAGCACAGAGCCCGACACGGGGCTCGAACTCACAGACCGCACGATCACGACCTGAGCCGAAGTCGGACGCTCAACCGACTGAGCCACCCAGGCGCCCCTGCTTTTGACATTTATTTTTTTTTTTTAACGTTTATTTATTTTGGGGACAGAGAGAGACAGAGCATGAACGGGCAAGGGGCAGAGAGAGAGGGAGACACAGAATCGGAAACAGGCTCCAAGCTCCAAGCCATCAGCCCAGAGCCTGACGCGGGGCTCGAACTCACGGACCGCGAGATCGTGACCTGGCTGAAGTCGGACGCTTAACCGACTGCGCCACCCAGGCGCCCCGCTTTTGACATTTTTAAACAAGAAGGAAGGTGAAAGCATGTGGGGGCCCCACTGAAGTCTGGTAAATTAGGACCTAGAGCCCCCTGGCATGCATGTCAGAGGAAAGGGGATCCCAGGAGGCAAGGGTGGGGAATAGGAAATGGTTACACAGGTTTTGGAATGTCAGAGCTGCATCTGAGTCATAAAGTAGAACTTCAGAACCTGTCTCTTTTACCACTGATCCCAGGCACAGCCAGAAGCCTGTCCTGAGACAGAAATTGTTTATGTATTGCCTAGGGGAAAATTTTACACCTGGTGAACATAGGGTCCAAACTACAAAAGGTACCGCAAGTACACTGCAGTGAAGCCTCCCTTTCTCCACAGCCTTCCTCCCTGAAGCAACCAGAGATCCCTCACTCATCTATAAATAGCTGTACCTCATACACATGGTTCTTTTACCTATTCTTAGTCTTGGAGACCAGTCCTTAAGCGTATACAAAGTGTCTACACCTCCTTCACTGTAGAGCCTCCCAGTACACTGTGATAGGGTCCCCATCATATGGCTGGCCATGCTGTACTGATCAGCCCCAACTAGTGGACATTTAGATTGCTTCTGAACTTTTGTTTTTACAAGTCCACAGTCTCTTATCCAAACCATTGGGATGAGAATTCTTTTGGAATTCACATTTAAAAAATTATGTATATGTATATATATATGTGTGTGTGTGTGTGTGTATACACACATAATACTTAGTGCGTATTCCATATATTATGAAATACCCTAATAGGATCCAACACCTTGATATTTCCATTGCAAACATGTATGATAAGTGGAATTAATGAAGATTATAAATGGTCTTGTCAAGTTTTGATACCACATGAGTTTGTGTGAATCTAGTGAAAAAACTCCCATTGCCAGAATGTTTTGAGTGTGAGATAGCAGATGAGGTTTGGGGAGCTCCATGGAAAATGCTGCAGTGAGTAACTTTGGACACATGGAATTTCACAAGTTTACGAATCCATAATATGATTCTGTCAGTGGCAATGCTAGGTCATAGGCTGCATTCATTTATAATTTTCATAGATTTTTCTAGAATAATGACCATTGTTTCTCCTTGCCTGTGAGCTTTTTAGCTATATGGTTTTCCAAACTCACTTGTGTCTGTTAACTTTGGGGCAATGCAAATACTTCCTCCCTTCCTCCCTGCACAAAGCTAGACTCTGAGCCTCCTTGGAGAGACAACCAGGGGAGCTGAGAGAGCAGAGGCTTTGCTATCAGAGACAGAGAGTAGCCCTCTTCCACCTGTGTGACCCTTTATCTGTTCCTGTCCTGAGCGTCTGTTTCCATCTCCATAGAGACAATCTAATCTGCCTCCATGGCAGTCCATTCCCACTTGCCCACCAACTTGCACTCTTCTCCCCTGCCCATTCCCAGCCACAGTGCCTAGGCTTTTCCCTCTTCCCCAAAGGAAGAAGAGTCCAGGCCAACAGAACGAAAGGTCCACAGGCTTTTTAATGGTGTGATGGCTACTTCCCTTCCAAGACCCGATCTAATCATGACAGCGGCTTCCAGGGTGTTGGGGTGGGGGTGGACAGGTGCAGGGTGGGCAGAGGCCATGCAGTGACTGGGAAGAGGTGGGGGAGGGTGTTACATTCTGTTTGGCATGTAAACATTCTTCAGTGGCTTCCCTGGGGGAGGGGGAGGGCACCTCCCTGCCCCCCACTCCATGCCCACCAGGGCTGATCCCCGGAGCTGAGAAGACTGAGCCAGGCCCCCGTGAGGAGCCCGGAAGGGGGGTGCCCACATGAATGGGACATGGCCCTTCTCCTGCACCCGCTTCGTGCACAGTGTGGCTTGGGAGGGGAGGCATGTTCTGGGGTGAGCAGACCTGTGTCTGAGCCAATGACACAGGTTTGTCATCATGGGGAAGTGCTCGAGGGGTGAGGTGGTGGTAGTGGTGGTGGTGGTGTGGCACTCTTATAGAGAAAGGGCTCAGGCCCAGGAGGGCTTGGTGGAGGGGATGGATGCTCAAGGGGGAAGAGGCTGCAGCTGGGGGTGGGGACACTGGGAGGTGTGGTGTCCTCTGCCCTGGATCCTTCCTGGGGAGAAGAGCAGAGTCAGTTCCCTAGTCCCCTCCCACACTCACCCCTACCCCTCCTCCCCCACCTTGGTGACATTCCATGACACAGAGGCCTGAGGTCAGTTGGGAGCCCTAGGGAGGTCTGGAATCCCGAGAGCAGACAGGGTTTTGCGTCTCTGCCCAGCTCCAGTGCTGGGTGAAGCTAGGGGTCAGATGGGCCTGGGGCTCTCTCAGGCCACCCCCTTTTCTTCCCAACACCAAACCAGGGTGTTGTTGGTCCTGGGGCAGAGGTGAAGCTGGGGGCCCTACATTCACGGTTCGGTTGGTGGCAAGGAGCAGGCCCAGGACCTGGGCACCGGGGGTCATGCCCTGGTCCCCACCTGGCACGAGCTGATTGTCATTCGGAGAAGCTCTAGGTGGCAGGGAGTGGCCCCTCTTCCACCCCCTCTGTTGGACCCAGAGGGCAGTAGAGGCCTTGGGAGGGTCTTGGGTTGACAAAGAGGGCTCTGTCCGGAGAGGTTTCCTGAGTGTTCTGGGAGCTTCTGCGTCAGCATGGGATGGACCTCAAAGGCCGTCCACCCTGGAGTCCTCCCCTGGGCTGGTTTGCAGAGAAGCCACCACCTTGGTGTGGAAACAGCTGCCCAAGCCTGCTGACTCTCCAAGAGGGGCTTCAGCTGGCACCACCAGGCTGCTTCCAGGGCCAACTTCCTCATGGGCATCCTTCTAAGCGATGGTGGCTGGATGCTGCCAGACCACTGGGGCTTGCTGGGGCCTTTCTTCCTCTTCCCCTGGTTGCCTAGCCTTGTTCTCTGTGACTCAGAGAACAGAGGGGCCAGGCCAGGGGACAGAGGCTGAGGGTGCTGAGGATGGAGAAGGCCTGCAGGGGACCTGTCCCAGATAGACAGGGTCGGCTGTCCCTTCTGCAGCCCGTGTGCTGCTTGGCCAAGATGTAGGCAGTTGAGGCTCATGATGAGGTGGGATGAGCTATGCAGGAGCCAGACCCAGGAGGAAGCCCCATATCCATTCATGGAGCAGCACAGCCCTCACCCTCTGCAGGGACAGCTCAGCTGCATGGGTTGGGGTTAAGACAAGAGGAGACAGGCTGAAGGGTTAGCTGGGGGAGGAGGGGACTTAGGCTGGACCCATCACACAAGCATACCATCTGGACTTAGAAGGGCCTTTCTGTCTTGAGTCCAGGGGCCAGCTGTCAGGCCAGATGATGGTCCAATCCAGCCCACTCTCCACCCCAGGAGGACAGACAGGGTGACCCGGCCAGAACTGAGTCCATGAATCTCTAAAGGGCCAGTGCAGAGAAGATGAAAAACAGCCATTCTCCACCTCCACTGAACTCAGGAGAGAGGGAAGTTGGCTGAAACTGCAGCAGGCAGGATTGAGGTTAGATGGCAAGGAGTTCCTGATGGTGAGGGGTCCTGAGCACTAGATCAGGAGGCCAAGGGAGAGGGTGAAACCTTTTTTAAAGCCCCCCTCCAACTTCCCATTGGGAAACATGTGCCCAGGAAGGCAGCCCACACACGCTCTCTGGTTCCCATTGAGGACCCACCCAAATTTATGGGGAGAAGGACTTTGCACCCTAGGGGTGCAGAAGAGCAGCCCCCCCCCCAATCACCTGCCCACTATCTTCCACAGGGGTGTCCAGAATGGAGCGGACTTTGGGGCTGGTCAGATCTGCCCCCTCACACCTGAGTAGACCAATGGCCCCTGGATCCCAGCTCCCCAACCCCAGCCTAGCAGCTGAGAAGAGAAGGCCTTTTGGACCACCACAGCTTCCAGGAGATTGTGGTATTGGTCCCTGGTGGGGAGGCTGGAACTTCCACTTCCGGAATTTGAGGCTGCCTTTCTCAAAGTGGAGGTGGGTGGGCTTGGGCTGGAAGAAGGCCGGGAGGAGGAAAAGGCGCCGCAGGAGGTGTAAGCAGAGGTCCCTGTGGGAGCACGAAGAGCAGCAGAGGCCTGGCGGGTGAGGGGGCGTCCCCATTAGTGGAGTCCTCAGTGAAAAAGTGGCTGAGCCTTCCCCGGGGCGGAGGGTGAGCCTGCCCCACCCGAAGGGCGGCAGGGGGATGGCAGGGGTCACGGGGAGGGGGCGGAGTACCGGGAGGCTGGCGCTCCCCCCCCTCCCCAACCCCGCGGCGAGGCGTCCCCCTCCGGCCGGGCCGGCGGGCGGGCGCGGCGAATGCTGGCGCGCGTCCTCGCGGGTGCAGGCGGGAAGCTGGGGCCGCGGGTGGCGCGCGTCAGGCGCGTAAGGCTGTGCTGGGAGCTGTTTCAGTGTGGCCGGCTGCGGATGGGGGGCCGGGGTGAGGGTGGGGGGCCGCGGAGAGCCTCGCGCGTCATTATCTGGCCCCGGCCCGGCCCTCCGCGACCCCCGCCCGGCCTTTGGTTGCTGCGCGCTGAGTCTGGAGTTTCCCTCTGGGTCCTTTCTTGGGGCCCCCCGGGGAGGGGGTACCATCAGGCTGGGCCCGGGCCTGCGGGGCGCCCCGGGGCGGGGGACCTGCGGGCCGGGCCTGGTGCGAGGGAGAGGAGCTCTCTTTACGGGACAGGGACTGGCTCCGGGGGGACGCGCTGGGCTGGCGTGGCGCGGCGGAGGTGGAGGGGCCTGGACTTCGCGGGGCGGGGGGCCTGGTGCCGGCTGGGGCTCGCCCTGGGCCCGGGCCACGGCCGGGGGGCTGTTTGGGGCGGAGGTCAGCAGCAACGGCCGACCCTGGGGGCTTCTGCAGCTGGAGCCTGCGGGAGGAGGGGGATGGAGGGGTGCAGAAGGCAAGAGAAAAGAAGAGGGCAAAGAAACAAAAAAGGAGAGACATTTTCAGAATCTCTGGGCACTGAGCCCTAGAGTCCTGCGTCTTCAGAGCTGGATGAGGCTGAGGAGATCATGGCACAGGTGAATAATCTGAGGCCTGGTGCTTCATCCTCCAGGGTGGGACCTCTAGAGTCCACCCTCTCCCAGGCTGCTCCCCAAGAGCTTGCTGCAGGCTTTCTTGGACGTCACTGTTTCATCTCTGAAATTCTCATGGATTTTACATTCTACTCTATAATGTACCCGTGTTTACATTGATATGAATCGTGTTTTTTCCCAACTACTCTGCCCTTTATCCTTTGGCTTCAAATGCCTCATGACATACCTGAGGCTGTGATGTGAGCTCCACTGGCCCCTATTAACCTTTCCCAAGTTTGGCCTCCTTGGCACCCCTCTAGACATGTTCACTGTAGCCCCTCCCTTGAGCCCAGTGACAGGGCTGGGACCTGAGTCAGAAGAGACACTTAATGGGGAAGGTGGTGAACAGGTGTAGCTGCATCCTCACTAGGCCCTGACCTTGGCTCTGGGGAGGCCCCTGCTGGTGGAGGCCTTCTGTGGTCACCCTCTGCCCACCCTGGGGCTGGCAGAGGTTTCTCACCTGCTGGTGATGGCTGTGTCAGATGCGGGGGCAGCTCTGTGGGGTCTGCCAGGGGACTGCTGGGCTGCAGCAGGCGTGGGCATGCGGATGCTGATGGGGCGGGGAATCCGGCTCCGGGTGGTAGCTGCCCGCCCTGCCTTCCTGGGGGCGGCAGGCTCCGAGGCAGGCGTGTCCTCCTCTGAGCCCGTGCCTGAGAGCGTCTCAGAGGCACGGCGCTGCTCCTCACTGGAGGAGGACGAGGCCCCAGAGGCCAGCCGCAGCAGCAGGCGGCCCTGCCTCTTCTCCATCACCAGCCGTGCCAGGTCCTGCTGTGGTCGGGCCCTCTTGCCCCACCGCTCTTTGGCCGACAGTGAGCCCGAGGGCTCCGAACCTGTGTCCTCCTCAGACAGCAGGACAGGGATCCGGCTCCTGGGGCGAGGGCCTAGCATGGCATGGCGGCTGGGGGAGACAGTGGCCAGTTTCTCTGGGCCTGGTTCCAGCGGGGATGCTGGAGCTGGCCCGTTAACAAGGGCTGGGCCATTGGGCAGTGAGTCTGTGGCCACCTCCAAGGGGCTATCCATCGGGGGTCCAGACAGAACACAGCTCTCCAGCCCTGACTGGGCGATGCCATTCTCCAGGGGCACGGAGGCCCCCTCCTCCACAACCCTCCCGTCAGAGGGTGCCTCCAGGCCCAGCTCACCCCCAGCACCCAGCTCCTCAGACCGGGAGGCTTGTCCACCGGAAGACATGACATTGAGGTGGGTTTTCTCTGCAATGTGCACAAAGGTCCTCTCAACTTTGGTGAAGGGTGAGGAGGTGACTGCCACTCCTCCTGCCCCTGTGGTCACTGCCCCAGCCCCTGGCCCTGTTCCCAGCCCAGGGGGCTTGGGCTCAGACTTGAGGACAGAGGACAGGGTGCCTGGCTCAGACACGTCCAGCTGGCTGCCGGTGGGCTGGGGCCGCTCTTGCTGAGGAGTGAGGGCAGCCAGAGTGCCCAGGTCAGGGTCAGGGGCCAGGTCGGCAGTGACGGGCGACTTCTTCATGTCGCCAGGGGAGACGAGCACCAGCGTTTTGGAGCCCTCCTCAGGCTCCAGGTCCCCGTCGGCCATGGAGGCCCGGCCCCTGGACTCCTTCTGGTCATCAGCCAGCAGCGTGGAAGGGGCACCCTCTTGGCTCCGGTCAGTGCTCCTCTCACTCCCATCACTGCTGGAGCCACTGCGAGGCCCCAGCACCTCCCCTAGAGCCACTGCCTCCTCCTCCTCTTCCTCCTCCTCCTCCTCCTCCTCTTCTTCCTCCTCCTCCTCTTCTTCCTCCTCCTCCTCCTCTTCTTCCTCCTCCTCCTCTTCCTCCTCCTCTTCCTCCTCTTCCTCCTCCTCCTCCTCATCCTCCTCCTCCTTCCCATTAGCTTGAGGCTGAACAGGAGCCAGTGGGACCTGGGAGGTGGTGAGCAGCATGTGGGAGAATCCCACCCTCCGGACCCTGTTGAGCAACCGAGCCCGTTCTCGGTAATCAGAGAGGTCTTTCTTGAAGTCCTGGTAGGGCAGGCTCAGAGGCACAGCTCGTGGGAGACCATTGACCTCAAACGGGGATGCCACGGAGAACACCTGCAAGAGGCACATACAGGGACTGGCTGAGGTCACCCACCCTGCCGGGCCCAAGGAGACCTGGGCTGTGCCCACAAGCTAGGAGGCCCACGTGCCCAGCCATGTGCACCAGAGTGTGTGCTCCATGAGGGTAGGCACTGGGTCTGTTTTGTTCATTGCTCTGTCCCCCAAGGCCTAGAATGGTCCCTGGCACCTAGTAAGTGCTCAGTAAATCTCTGATGAAGGATTGTGTGCATGCTCCAGTTCCCCTGAGGACCCCCGGCCCTGATCCTGGCAGTTTCTCTGTCTCCCATATTCCATCTCCCTCACTCTTCTCCCTGCCTCCAAAACCCAGGGCCAGCTCTGGTTCAGTCAGTAGAAGACAATGACAGCTGCAAGGCATCGTAGCCGCCATGTAGATCAACAGTCCCTTTGACAGATGAGGAAATCAGGTCTGGAGGGGGGCAGCAAGTGTCTGGGTCAGCCCTCACTGCTCCTTGTAGGGCACAGTTTCTCTGCAGCCAGGGAGGGAGCTGGCCACCAGGGCCATCAGAGCTGTGGAGGACAAGGGCAAAGTTCGGCAGTCTTCCACACCCCAAAATGCAGGCTGGGCCCCTGGAGCTCCAGCCCCCCTACCCTCCTGTCAGTCAAGAACTTTCCAGCCCTCTACAGGTGTGTTTTGAGTCCATACTTCCTTCGGGAATTCACAGCCAGCTTACGAAGGGCAGTTTCTTTCCAGTTGATTAAGTTTTCCCTTTTGAAGCTTTGTCCAGCTTGGCAATGTGATGGCCTGTTCTTGGTTTTCTAGGCTCTTGCCACATCTCCCCTTAGCCTCCTCCCTTCTGGACTGGAAAGACCTGACCACCTTCTCAGGACCTCAGCAGCTGCAGAGCACATGGGCACATCTGCCTGGTGGTTCCCCAGCCGGTGGCCTGTTTTGTCCCTCCCGCACTGCCCACCCATCCTTCCGACAGCTGCTACAGTAATCTTCCTGAAACTTGAATCTGATCCTCTCTCTCTGTCCACTTCAAACCTGCACAAACCTACAGGAGCCCCCACAGTCCTCAGAAAACAGTTCCAGTTCTTGGCTTGGCACATGACAATCCTGTTTCTCACTCCTTGGTCTGGCTCCTACCTTCAGTTCTAGCCTCACTTCCATCAGTGCCCTCTGATCCCCGCCTTGTGCTCCAGCCATGCTGATGCCACCAGAAGTTCCCCAAATGTATCATGGTTCTCAAACTGCTGTCTTTCCCTCTGGCAGTTCCCTCTGCCTGAGTCCCTGTCACTTCCTCTGGGCACATGACAAATACCTATTCTTCCTCCAGGACTGAGCTTAAAACAACCTTCCAAAACACCTTCCTGTCCACCCACCAAGCAGGCATCATCACCCTCCCTTCTACTTGTTTTCCCTGAGGGTTTTTCTCTTCTTCCTCCCTCCCTTCCTTCCTTCCTCCCTCCCTCCCCCCTCCTTTCTTCCTCCCTTCCTCCCTTCTTCCCTTCCTCCCTCCCCCCTCCTTCCTCCTTTCCTTCCTCCCTTCCTTCCTTCAAGAAGAAGTCCTAGAATGTCTGTTGTCCTGGCCACCATGTTAGAGCCTATGCATCTGTGCATCAGGTATTGAACAAGATAGATATGGTCCTTATTTTCACAGAGTGTGCAATCTCTCTATTAGGAAATGAAATTGGGATAATGCATACTCCACAGAGATTGTGATCATAAATGAGATCAGATAAGCAATGGGTCTGGCGTATAGCAGTTGCTCAATAAATATCAGCTCCCTCCCACCCCCACCTCCTGCCCCCTGCCCTGCTTCTCTGGTTTGGAGATCACTGCCTCCTCTGTAAGCCCAGAAATGCCTGGATGCCACACCTATGGGAGATAGGGTGGTGAGAAAAGGAGGGCCTCTCCTAGCTGAGGTTTCTGCAAATAGCCAGAGGCTGGTGGAGGGGAAGGTGGGAATCCCCAAGTCTGAGGATCTGCCCAAGGCTGTGACTTTTCCTCTCCTCAACTGCCATAATCTTTTGCATGATCAGACCATCCATGAGGATGTAATGAGGGTTGGGGGCATGCAAGATGGGGTAGCATCCGACCCCAGGCAGGACCCCTGCACACCCTGTCTGAGCCAGGCACCAGATGGCCTTAGAGCTTTTTCTCCTTCACATCCAGGCTGGAAGTCCTCAGCAATTGTTTTCTTTTTCTGCACTATTCTCATTCATTCATTCATTCATTCATTCATTCAGCAAATATTAAGCCCTAGTTCTGTGCCAGGCCTTGTGCTGGGGGCCCTTTGTCATGTTTAGTTACCAACAGTAAGGCTAAAGACTGGGCAGAGGTGAGGGGGATGCTGTGAGACCCTGGGTGAGTTGCCAACGTGGTGTAGATGCCCGTACTGAGTGCTAGGTACCTATAGACAGACGGCGCTCTGATCATGTCTCCCTACTGTCTAGCTTAGAACTCACCCACCCAGCAGAACCTCTGCCTATTTTCCCTGTCCCATCTTTGACACTTTGAGTGTCCGTGGCACAACTACCTTTCCCTCTAGCCTTTAGAAAAGACCCATCCATAGGACAGACCCTCTGTTCACAATGTCCATGTTAGATGATCACAGGTGGAACCTTCTCCTTCCATCTCAAAGCCCTCCCCTTCTGTTACATGGGAGGGAGGAGGGATGAGAACTGAAATCAGGCATCAGTGACAATGTCAGATTGAGAAACTGAGGCCTGGAGAGAGGCACTGGCAAGCCCACTTCACAAAGCACATCAACCAGCTTGGCCCAGAACCCCAAACTCTTTCCATCGCCTCACTGGCCTCCCACCCTCCCATGCAGGGAAACCTGGGACCTTCTGCCCTTTATCAGGAAGAACCTTAACCTCAGAACGGGGACAGACTTGCCCTAAGGATCACTGACAAGCCCACCCAGGGCCTGGGCATACTGGATTTTCCATTTCAGAGTCCCTCCACCTCTCCCCATCTGGCTCCATGTTGGGAAGGACAGCCTGGGCTCAAGTTCCTCCTTCCTCAGAGAGTGGGAGGTCCCCTTCACCCTCCCCCACCCTCTCCTGAATGCCTGAGCCCAGTGAATATTCATCCACTTGCCCATGCCATCCTGTGCTCATTCATTCAGCCAGAGTTCACTAGACAGCCTCTGTGTGCTTGGCCGTGTAGATTTGTGGATACCGTGGGAGGGGGACAGCAGTGACACTCTCCCATTCCAGCTCAGAGGGCAGCAAGTGTGCTGGGTGTCAGCAAGGGGAACTCAGCATCTGGGAGGACTCACACCTTCCTACTCCCTTCCTAGGTCAGCGACCCTTTATGATTCCAATTTACTTGTTGTGGCTCTCCACACTGGCTTGGCACTGGAGTCTCTCGGGGTGCTTTTTAAACCTAAAGAGCCCTGAGTCCTATTCCCTACCCCCCACCCCTAGTCTGTAGGTCAGAGACGAGGCCCAGAAATCTCTCTATTTTAAATCTCCCTGGTGGTTCTGATGGAGTTTGGCAAAAGGCTGCTACTGTAAGGGTGAATCATGGAGAAGGTGAGGCAGGCCACTGGAGCTAAGACCCTCAGAGAGAACGAAAGTCCCAGCCCTCCCCTTGCTGGGGTCTGAGCCCAGACCCCAAGGCTGTGGCCTCCCCAGCTTCAGAGCCCAGCCCTAATCCATGTTTACTCCAGTCAACAGGAAAAGTGGAGGGATGGACCAGCCTCTGATCTTTCCCTGCTGCTGAGGCTCTCCTCAGCCTTTGACACTAGTGACCCCCCACGCCGGGGACTGGATGGGTTACATACCTCCATTCCCTAGATGGAGTGCAGAGAGCAGCTCTGCCTGGACCCTGGCCAAACCCAGACATTGCACACTGCACTTCAGCCCACAGTCCCAAGGTCAAAGAAGGGGGGCTGGTGAGTGACCAAAGCTGTAGGATGGACCCGGACATCCCACCCCTCCCCCACAAGGCTGGCGCACACCTCCCATCTCTCATCCTCCCGGGGAGCCCCCATTGCCATAATTGCCCCGCATCTCTCTTCCTCCCAGGGAGCCCCCATTGCCGTAACTCCCCCACCTGGAACCAGAGATGAGAAGTGGGCAGTGTAGCACTCTGACCACCGTTGCCTTTCCCAGACCTTTCAGCTACCTATCCAAGTTTCCACTCTCAAACCACACCTGCCAAGCCATGGCCCTCCCTGCACGCCTCCACCCCAGGGCCACCCACGTGGACACACTGGCCATTCATGCTTATCTGGGGGCGGGGAGGGGTAAGAAGACCTGAGAAGGTGGCTGCCTACCCTGGGTCTAAGCAGATCCCCGCACACTTGAATCCCAGGTCTCAGTGCTCCCAACCCATCCTTGCCTGCCCCAGAGCTCACAGCATGAGGACATTCTAAATGCTTCAGGGGCAAGAAATGCAGCTCTAGCTTACCCTTCTGCCCCCACACTTGCTTCAGGCCCCAAGGAGTGAAGTGTGGCACTGTGACAGCAGACCTGCAGGAGCTGGGTGCAGGACGACGGAGGGAGAGCCTCCCCTCTTACACGCACTCTCTCTCTCTCTGCAGCAATCCTCCTTCTTCCAGTCCCACTCCTCTCATGGAGCTGGTCTTCCCTCAACCCACATTCTATCCGTCAGCCTCCCACCCCCGCCCCAGGCTCTGCACAATCCACTCTTTCACTGATCCCCCTGGACAGACCATTCTCCCCCAGGCCAGGGCCATCTCAGATCCCCCATCAGAGCAGAGGGGCAGGGGAAGGCTCCTATGGCCCCTTCACAGAGCTCGCTGGCTTCCTGGCCTCCTTCCCACTGCAGGCAGGCACAGGCGCTTGGCCTCAATATTCTGATCCACAGAGAACAGATTTAGGTGCCCACCCACCTACTTCCCATCCCTCTTCCTGTAAGTTGGCAATTTGGTTTCAGGCCCCAGAGACCAGGGTCCATCCCCAAACCACTCCTCCAGATGAAAGAAGACAGGGTGAGGGTTGCTAGAGTCCAACTAGGCCCCAAACCTCCTGCGGTCCCCCTCCCCCTCTCCATTGGTCCTTGTCTTAGGGGCGGCTGAGGTAGGGGTGGGGCTGGATCCCTTGATCTGGAATTTGCCCCCACCCAATCCCAGAATCAGCAAGATCAGCTCCTGCCCTCTGCTCAGCCAGGCACCCCCGGAGTTGGGGTCTGCATCGAGGGGTGGGTTAGGAAGGAGAAGTATCAAAGAAAGCAAGCGAGGCGCAGGTTCCTGGAAGGCGTCTTTAATCAGGTTTTGGTAGTACACAAGCTCTCCGGATTGTCTGCATTAACATACAGGGACTTAAAAAGGCACAAGATCCCTCGCACAGCGACGCGTGACGGCGGGGCGCCCCCCACCCCCGCCCTTGCGCGGCCGTGTGCGCGTGGGTGCGTGTCCGTGTCCCACCCCCGTGGCGGCGCCGCGCGTGTGCGTGTCGGTTTCAAGTGTTGGATTTGTACAGTACTCGCAGTCTAGGGGCGGGGGCTCAGTGCATGCTTTTCCACCCGGGCCCGGGGCCCCCCCGACGCCGCTATGTACACTGAGGACGCACCCCGGAGAGAAAGAGGAAGAAAAAAAAAAGCGTCCCATCTTCGTGTGTGTGTGTGTGTGTGTGTGTGTGTGTGGTCTTGAGTTTCTCGTGCATGCTTACGCGGCTAGGGTTGGGGAACAGTGCAAGCTTATAATACAGTATTATTGCAGTACAAAAGGGGGGGGATGTGATGGGAGGGGGGAGGCTTAGGAATAAACTGGCTGGAATTCGGGACCTCCGGAAGGGTCCTCTCCCCAACCCCCGTCCCATCCCTCACTCCCCTCCCCACCACGATTAGGAAGCAGCTCCCAACGCTGGGAGGGGATCCTTGGGTCCCTGGAAGGAAGAGGCTCAGCTGGGCCCGGGGCTGAACTTCCCGCATCCCACCAGTCCCACCTCTCAGGGGGCAGGGGCCAGCCCTCTCCTTGCTAAATACTGGCAAACATTAGGGCCCCGAACCCCGCCTGCTCCCCCACGGAAGCCCCTCCAAGTGTGGGTGAGGGGAGGGGTCGACAGAGCAAGTGCAAAGGAAGCAGATGTTGGTCCCTGAGTTTTATTTTCGGGGGTGGGGAGGGAGAAGAGCTGGAAGTGGGGGCATGTTTGGGGACCCCCAGGGCCCGCAGTGTGGAGTGGGGTGGGGCAGGAGACACAGACGTGGAGGCGTGGGTAAAAAGGGGGTGTTGGGTGGCTCTGAGAGACCTAGGCTCAAAGCTTGTCTCCCCCTCAACTCTGGGCTCTTTGGCATCCAATTGCAAGGCCAATTAAGGGGGGGGGGGGGGGCGGGGGGCAGTTGAGGTAACAGGAATCTGGGGTGGGGCGACGGGGGCCCTTCGAGCCGGGAGAACTGGCCAGCTCCCCCTCCCAGCCCTTCGTCTGCACCCCAGCCCTGGAAGCACTGAGGGGCGAGCCCCCGCCCCAGGGTCGGGGACCCAGTGGCCGCGAGCCAGCGGAGGGGAAAGCAAACACAAACTTGGCGCGAGGGCGGGGCGGCGGGGAGGGCTAACCCCCGAAAAGGGGTACTTTAGCAGCAGGCAGCTCGGCGGGGGGCCAGGGGTCGAAGGTCCCGAGGGCGCGCGCGGAGGCGGGGCGACGTGGAAGGCGGGGCTGGGGGGGGGTGTCGGGCGGTACCCTGGTCGCGCGCGTAGCAGCTAAAAAGACGGACCATACATTCGTGGCGCGCTGGCCGCGGGAACGGGCGTGTGGGGGCGGGTCCCGGGGGCGGGGACAGAGTGGAAGTGGCGGTTAGGGTCCCGTTACAGTAGTTATAAACCTGCGAGGGGTGCCCGGAAACGCGATCTTTGTGCTCTCCCGGCCGGGGGCTACTAGTTTGCTGTCCGGAGAGTGGATGAAATGTGCGCGCAGCAATGGAGTGTGCGTGTGTGTGCGGGCCAGTTAGTTGTGGCAAGGTGAACCCCACCCCCCGCACCCGCAAAGCCTGTGCAGGTAGAAGGGACGGTATGTTACGGGACTGACGGCGGAGCCACGTGAAAGGAGAGGTCTAGAAAGGTTCCCATAGTCCTCTGGGCTTCATTGCCTCTCCTCCCCTACTGCTTCTCAACTCTTTACATGGGGGGAAGGAGTCCACTCAGGCTCCGGGGCGCCCTGAGCTAGGAAGCCCACTGGATGGTATGGGGAGCCATTGGGGATATTTGAGGGATGTGGTCCTCAGGCTGGGAGCCTCTCCCTTAGGGAGAAGGATGCTTTAAAATTTTCAGAGGCTGACCCACAAGTCCCAGGAGGCACCTCTGTACCTAATAGGAATAATGCAAACTTTGGGGACATGCCCTCCAACTTAAGGAGAGTGATTTGCAGGGCGCCTGGGTGGCTCAGTCGGTTAAGCATCCGACTTTGGCTCAGGTCATGAACTCGAGGTTGGTGGGATAGAGCCCCATGGTGGGTTCTGTGCTGTGAGCACAGAGCCCACTTGGGATCCTCCTCTGTCCCCCTCTCTCTCTGCCCTGTCCCTGCTCACACTCTTATCTCTCTCAAAAGTAAACAAAAGAAAAAGGAGAGTGATTTGCCACACTCCTTGTTACCAAGGACTGCCTATGGCAGTGGGCAGATTCCTGCCCTTTGGGTGGAATCTTAGTGGAGTTTGGGGTAGGGTGGGTGGTGTTCAGGCTCTCCTTAGGGGTCCATTCTCAGGCATCCAATCAACCCAAAGAGAACAGAGGATACTGCATCCTCCCACAGCCAGGGGCCCCCCCACACTCCCTACGCATGGTCTTCCCTGGCCATCCAATATAGACACATTTGCCACAGTTCCTCTGCCATCCAGTGGCCCAGGCTCCCCATCACCACTACCTGGGCAGACAGCACCACCCCCCTCCTCAGAAAAAGGGATCTAGGCAGGGCAGAGGAGAGAAAAGGAGGGTCCCGGGACCCTCTACAGAGAGGACCCCTACTTTTTCCTGGGATTGGAGGGGTCTACCCAACCCCCTCGGCTGGGGAAGCAAGGGTTAATGTACACGCATGGCTCAAAGGTCCCATCATTCCCCCACATGCTGGGCACGGCTATGCCCATTTCCCCCAAAACTGGAAAATGCAGAGGGAGATTGATGGATTCAGGATGCTAGTGGTTGGGATGAATGATCAGTGGTTATTGCTGTGACCCAAGCTGCCTTGAGTGTGTGGGGGTGTTTACTCATTACTGAGAATTTACTAGAGTATTTTTCACTGACCTAGCGTCCTGTGCCATCAGAGAAAATATTGGTCCTATCAGGAGGACCCCACTTACCCCAAGCCCACTGGACCACACACACATTCAGGCACACACACCATGAGGTCACCGACATGCACACACAGCACACGCCACACATTCCCCACTGGTTGGCCGTGAGCTGCCTCCTTTTAGAAGCCCACTTGATTTTTGGGTTCCTGGAACATCATCCCCCTTGAAGTGCTGCAGCCTTGGACAGAAGAGATGGGTAGGGAGTCCTCAGGCTCACAGAGGATGCAAATTGTGTTCAGAGTCTCTGCCCTTAAGCCAGTTTTGTTTGGCTCACAGTGATTTTTCTTTAAAAAGTTTTTTTTTTTTAATTAGATGCCAATAATTAAAAGTTGGGAGATTTCACACACAAAAAAACTGGAAGATAGTGGCAACAATTGGCTGAGCTGAGGATGGGGGGATGGTTCTCCCATTTATCACAGTCCCCAAACCTGCCCTCTCTCTGACACTGCTTGGCTCCTGTTGAGGTGTGAGTTGGTGACAGCTCAAATCCCCATGGCCAGTGCTAACCAATGCCAGTACCTTCCCTGTGAGCCTGAAGCCCAGGAACACCCCCTCCCCCCCCCCACCCCAGTCCAAAATACTCCAAGGTCGTGGTTCTGAGTACCTGCCTTCTCACTGTGCTCTTACTCCACCCTCTGAATCTCCAGAGCTGCTTTGGGATGCCTGGGGTTATGGGATGGAGAGGGTGGGGTCTCTGGAGAGATTGGGTCGGCCACTGCAACCGACCCCGGTACTCTGGAGTGATCCCCACCTGGACACCATCCCACACCGAAGTGGGAATGGAGAAGGGAGGAGAGTCTGGCTTCTAGACAACTCCCTGCCTCTTAGGTAGAGCAAGGAGGAGCCAAGCAGAAAGGACAGTAAATAGACCACTACACAGACTAAAATGCTCTAAAATGCCTATCAAACAAGACCTCAGTTATTCGGCATTGGTGAGTGTTTTAATGTTTGGTAACTTAAATATTCTGAATAATCTAGTAAATGCAGGTAATACTGGGATCTACCTCCTAGGCTATTATGAGGATTCAGTGAGTTAATTTTGTGAACTGCTTAGATCACTGCCTGGCACATAATAAAGTACTATGTGCCACTGGTCATTAAATAAAATTTAAAAATAATAATTGGAAGCCATCACTATATGCAGGGTGTGACTATAAAGTACAAAGACACCATTTTGGAAGTACAGCAAAGAATGCTGCCTCTTTTCAAAGCTGCCCCTGGGGAAGCTGTGTGTGACCTCCTCTTTGGGAAACCCTGCAGAAAAAGAGCCCAACAACACCGCAGACTCACAACTTCCCTACCCAGCCTGGGCCCTTACAGACAAACGACTATACTCGTACACGCAAAGCATGCATGACTCTACCGAGCCGCGCATAAACTTGACCCAATACACGTAGTTCCAAATGGCCTTCGCTCTTTCCAGAAATCAGAGCCACCCTCAAAAGATAATAATGTTATCAGGATCACCTCCTGTTGGCTCAGAGCGTTATGGCTTACAAAATACTCTCCCCATCACCACAGAAGGTGGTCCCCTAAAGGACAGAATGTTTGAATCATTCTGTCATCCAAAAGGATGTCCCCTAAAGGACAGAATGTTTGAATCACGATCTTACTTTAAAGGACACATCCTCTCCCACAGGTATCAGTTTGGGAGGGGAGGGGTGTCTGTGAAAATTCAGCCACCTTTGGAATGCTTAACAGGATTCCCCACCTCCAAAAGCTTTGGAAACAGAAATATTTAATGCTAAAACAGAGGCTGAAGCTAGTGCCATCATCTTTGATAAGTCACAAGGCACTTTGGGATCTTAGAGTACCTCAGGGTTCTGGTCACCGAGTGGGAGCTGTGCTCAGGGTCAGGTAGCAGAACCCTCTGGAAGGGAATGCCGGATAACAGAGTGCTTGGTTTCATCTAACCCCGGATAGCAGGGGCCCTGCCCCCACCGCTGCTGACTTTCAGAGCTGCTGGTGGACAGACTCCCCTTCATTTCACCCTCTGCCACTAGCTAGGGAAGATGGGAAGAGGGCCAGAGGGTAGGGGGAAGGGAAGGGGGCAGTGCCAGAATGTGGAAGGCGGGAGTGGGGCTACTGTCCATCCCACCCCCTAACCTTTGTGCTTTGTGTTCTCTGTCCTTTCTCTTCAAAGGGTCTACCCTGCCGCTCCTCTCCCCTCTGCCACAGCAGGATGTAGAGCCACCCAAAACACTGGAGGGCAACAGAGGCTTGAATTTGGGGAGGTTCAAAAGTAAGCAGCTGGGATGAGGTGGGAGTGGGGCACAAGTACTAGGGCAGGAGTCTGGCTTTCATTCCTAGATTAGGAAGGTGCTCTTGGCCCAGACATCCTCAGATAAGAACAGATTTTGGAGAAAAGAACGTAGTGAGTGTGGGTATAGCTCATGTGAATGAGCTATACACAGTGCCAGCCAGCCGTGAGGACATTTCAGCTAAACAGCACTGCCCACCCACTTATGACACCCCCAAGTTGGGGCAAGGATGCTGAGGCCTCTACTCCAACCAGAGATAGCTGGAGAGTTGAAGGGAGTTGACCTGGGAAGGAAGAAGAGTCAAGGGGAAAAGGCGGTAGAGAGAGGAGCCAGGATGAGAGCAGGTACATAGGAAACTATCAAGGACTGCACAAATATTTTTCTGACTCCCTAACACACACACATGCACACTCACACACACCCACACACATAGGGCTGCAACACTGCAAATTCAGTGGGTGTCATTCACATTAGGATCTATGTAAATGGTACTCCCTGGAATTGTGCAGTGCACAGCCTCAGCACCTGTCCATGGCAGCCTTGCCACATGCCCAAATATTCATATGTAAGCACACTCACACTCACAAGTGTACATGTGTGCACACACGCATATACACCAACACAGTCTCACTGCAATAAATATTTTGCAAACCTTCAGGCCTCAACCCTTCCTTCCCTTTCTAAATAGGCATAGGCACTACCCTTCCTGGCACCCTCCCCACCACTACTCCATTACCCAGAGAAACAGAGGTGCTGGCTGACAGGGGCAGGAATGAGGAAAGGGAACCTTGGGGGTCCCTGCAGTGACAGGTTGGGGGCTGAGAAATGAGCGGAAAGGGCATAGCAATCTGGCACCCATCTCCAGATCCCCATGTGATCTGCCTACCCTGTGCTCCCTCTTCACCATGGTCCCTGGGGGCCAACTGGCTTGGCTGAGCACTTACAGGAAGTAGTCATCCTCTAAGAGGGACACTCGTGGGGCTGCTGCTGTCTGGGATTTGTCCTGAGCTCACAGGTGCCGCCTCATCCTTAACAACCACCCTCTCTGCCATTGCTTCTAGATTGAGCCCCCTCACCCTAGGCTCCAGCTCCCTCTGAGGGGCAGACGCCAGGCCCCCATTCGTCCATCCTCAGCTCCAAATGAGCTGGGCAACCCAGTCCCACCAGGGGGTGATGGCACATATGCCCTGGGCCAAGGGCAGCCTACAGGGGACTGTAGGAGCTTCAGGCCTCCTGGGTCAGATGTGGGAGGTAGGGGCTCTGTCCTCTGTGACAAGGGCATGGGAAAGACTCGCTGGATCACAAGCCTGCTTTCCCTTCACATCACTGAGTGCGGAGGCACTCTCTACCGAGCCCCAAATCTGGCTGACTAGGCCCCCGGCTCATACACAGGGCCACATGCCTTGCCCCACACAGATAAACAGACACATTACAGGAGAGGGTCTCAATCTTCTGCCCCCTCCCCCAGGGCTGAACCGCCCCCGCCATGCCAAGAAGTCACCGATTAAACAGAATGAACTCCATGCCAGACCGACTCTGACCCAGCATGCCTTTTCTCCCTGACACCTTGCTTTCCACCGGACTCTGGACCCACTAGTGGCTCCAGCCCAGTGCTTCTGTCCTGTCCCTGAAGGCGCACCGACAGCCCCACCCCTCCCTGCACCATTTGGCTGGCACCAAGCAAAGGGAGACGTTGGGGGGTGGGGGTGGGCATTACAGTACCTTGGGCCAGCGTTATATGGGGCTGTATTGCATGATGGGGATGGGATGGGGTGTGTGAGTGTGTGATTATTGCGACCTGGGAAGGAACCATGGTCTCTGCCTGCTCCCCACCCCCCCCACCTGCCCCCTCCAGGAGGGGGGGGAGCCCAGCCTAGGTCTTGTGGGTGAAGCGGGCCCACACCTGCTGCAGCTGGGACCGCGAGATGCGGAGCACCGAGGGCACGAGTCTGTGGTTGCCGGCGGCGAGGGGCGCGTGGCGCCGGTGGGGCGCCCGCACGGGGCTGCTCTCCGCCGAGCGGCTGCGCTGAATGAGGGAACCGGAGGAGCCGCCGCCGCCAGGGTGAGGGTAATGCTCGGTCTCCAGCGTGGAGGAGGAGAACACGGAGGACGCCAGTCGTCGCAGAGGGCTGTACCGCGGGAGGGAGTGCCCCGAGAGTCTGTCCTCCTCCAACTGAAAGAGACCAAGAGAGTGGAGGGAAAAGAGGCGTCAGGCACAGACTCGACAGCTCCGTCTCGGGGGGGCCACCCACCGCTCACAGCCCCTGCGGCGCTGGCGTCCCGGGCAGGGCGGGGGGCAGGGTCGGCCAGGTGGAGGGGTGCACACTGCCCCGTCCAACCTCAGAACCTAGCCTCTGGCCTCCAACTCCCTTCCCAGTTCTCCTCCTCTCTGGCACTTCTCACACCTCTGTCTCCTTGCGGAGACCTTGGTCACTCACCTCCCCTGGGCAGCCTTCCTGCCTTAGCCGGTGGGAGCTCAGAGCTCCCTCTGGGCTTGAGGAGTCCTCCGCCCTCCCCCCCAGGAAGGCCCCTCTGCAACTGTTACCTGCCATCTGTCTCCCCAGCTGTACTCCTTACTCCTCATGACGTGGTCCAGAGAACATTCCCTGCACACCCTCTGCCTGTACCACAGCGGGATGCCAGGGTCTCAGTGAACAAAATGTAGCAGAATGGTAGGACTCTGGAGTCCGGCTATCCACGTTTGAATCCCAGCTCTAACACTCACTACCTGGGTGACCTCAAGCAAGCCACTTCACTTCTCCTGCCTCAGCTTCCTCACCTGTCAATGGGAGTAATAATGGTTCCCACCTCATAGGATTGTTATAAGGATTAGGTGTTTATAATATGCACAGCACTTAGGACTGCCTTGGAGTAAATGCTGTGTCATGTGAGCTGTTCCAGTATCCTTTAAGTCACTCTTGAGAATGAGGAAAGGAATAGAGGACTGGTAGGAGAGGCAAACAGAAACCATTTCTCCAAAGTGGCTTTTCCCCCAGTCCTCTCCAAGGCGGAGCCACAAGGCAGCCGGTGCGAGGGGGTTGGCCACCTCACAGATATCTGGAAGAATCCTGTTTGTGCCCTCTTGGCCTCATACCCTGAGAAGGAAAAGGGAAAGTGGGCCTGTGCATCCCAGGCCCGTGGGGACGGAAATGGTGACTGGGGTGTCGCCAGACCTTTCCCATCCTGACCCCTAGCTCTTCCTGTGACTGAAGTCAGTTTAAATAGCTTTTGGTGGGTCCTGAGGACTGGGCTGGGCCAGCTGCCAGAAAGCTGAAGGAGTGGTGGGGTGGGGTGGGCCCAGGACACTCAGTTCCAGTGCCCCCTTATAGATGTCAAATGGGGACACAGGGGCCCAACATGGAGCCTCCATCAGAGAGAGGGGGAGACAGAAGATTCTGATAGGATTGTCTTTGGCCCCACCCTGCTTTTCCTTCCAGCTCCTTCTGAGCTGGCGGTCCTGGCTGCACGGAGGGTTAGGGGTCCGAGGCCCTCCATCCAAGCGATAGAGACACCAGCCCACGGCTCCCCTCGCAGCACACGTGCGCAGTCTAACACCCCAGCCAGAGTGTGGCAGCTTCCGGAAGGACTTAATCCCAGCGTGCTCCTGCCCTTCACTTGCCTTCCATGCCCGGTTGAAGTGCCACCTTTGTGAGACCACCCAGCTTCCCAGGCAGGCCCCCCCTTCTAGCAAAGAAGAGTTCTCTGCTCTCCGCTTTATGGCCCTTGCCAATAAACACCCATGTCCACACCTTTGCGTCCCCACCCACGCCTGAGAACTGCGGGCTCTGAAAGAGAACTGTGAAGCCTTATTCATCTTTGTCCCCAGCCCCCAGCACGCTGCCTGGCACGTGGCAGAGAAATGCTCTAGCGGCGGCCAAGCAAATGTCCATGCACTCAGAGAATGCTGGCCTGCTGTGTTATCAGCCAGAGACAACCGGCAAAGGATGGTAAACATCTCTCCCCCAAAATCACACACCCTCTGCTGCCTTCCCCTTGGCCTTAGCTTTCCAGCCACGACTAATTTGCACCTTAAATTCCCTGCAGAAGAAAGCAGTGCGTGTGTAGAAAGTTTAACATATCATGGCATTCACACCGAGGAACAATAGATGCTCTAAAATTGCGCCTGGTTCCACATTATCCTCGTCCCTGCTCCCCACAGTGTTGCAGGTGTTTGTATCTTTAAGGATTACTGTTATGAGGAAGTTCACACATGAGATGCTGAGCAGAGCAAGCTAGATCTAGGAGGGGATTCCCTGCAGAAAGGTGGCAGGGTGGTTCCAGTGTGCAGCCAGTCTTGGGAGCCCCCGCATAGCCTGGACTCAGGACTCCTTTCAAACCAAAGAAAGAAGGAACAAATGTGCCAGTCCACTTCTCCGTCTTCCTCTGCCCTTGACAAGGAGGGTCTCTGCCTCCTTCACCTGGACTGTGCTGTACTGAAATACTCGGTAAAACATGTCACACCCCGTGTGCGCACACATAGCCGCACACACACACACACACACACAGGCCACCGTGAACACTGCTGTGCCCAAGGCACACCTGCTGACGTGGCCCAGCCAGCGGGTGAACACATACACGTGCATTCACACACATAAGTACTCCGGTTCTCTCTGACCCTACACGATGCTGCTCTCTCTGGCCTGTGTCTGCTCCTCTCCTAAACTCACAGGCCTCAGACAGCGCTCACCCAGCTCTACCTCTTGCCCCCTGGTGATCTCGGGCTAAAGGCTTAGGCCCTCCCAGCCTTGGTTTCCTTACCTTTTGAAGGCGGGGAGGGGGGGGTGTCTCCTTATTTGCATTAATTGTTGTGAGGAAGACACACGTGAAATACGGAGGCATTAAGAGCAATGCATCTCTCTCTGGTCACTGTCACCAGAATTTTTGCTCTGATGATCATCAGCCCTCCAGCTTTGCTATCCCAGCTCCCAGGGTTCCCTGTGCTCTTGCAGACCCGCTGCATGCTCCACAGACACACCACTGTGTGTGCACACCCACACCCATGTGCGCTCCTGAGCTGAGCTGATACAGAAATGCACACACGCAGCCAAAGAATGCTAACCAACTTCGCTGCCGTGCACTATGGGGAAACCAAGTCCCCACTTAACGCCCCCTCCAGACACATACAACTCACTGCCTGTCCACAGCACGAGCAGGACCTGAGCCCAAGGCTGAGACTGAACAAGTCCCCTGCGCCCGCTTCCCCAACTCTTTCTCCTTACCCCCTTGGCTGGAATTCCCCAAAGCAAGGGTGTTTCCCAGGACCTGGAAGGAATCTGAAGGTGAGAAAAACCTCCCAGATAGCTCAGCTCCCTCTCTGAGACCCAACTGGCCTGCAGTCACCAGGAGGGGACCAGCAGAGAGCCCAGGTCCAGAATCTAGGCCTCCTGACTTGGATTCTGGGCTCTCTCTACCCTCTACCACCACTGTCAGTCTCCCCTCCTAGACTCTGCACTTCCTGTGGGTGCAAATGACCTCTGGTGCATCTGGGACCTGCCACAGGCTACATGCTCAGCAAGTGTGGAATGACTAGGTATTGAACAAATGAATGAACGCAGGAAAAAATGAGAGGGGAGCAAGGTGGAATCGCAAACCGATCTTGCTTCTTCTGCTTACCCAGTGCTGGCCTGGTGGGCACAATGTCTAGGTCAACAACAGTCATGCTAGCCCATACTCTGCCCTGGCTGAGCCTCCAATTTAGGTTGGCTAGGACCTCTCTCAGAGTTCCCACTTTTATAGTCCAGAATCCAGGGCACAGCTAAGACGCACACCCCTTGGGATCTCAGCTCAGAGACCCTCTCTTCTAGACGTGGGGATGGGGCCTGAACATAGCCCTGCCTGGAGCTGCCCTTCTCCAGGGCACCCACATGCTCCCAGGCCGGGCCTCCCAATCTGAGCACACAGCAGAACTGACCCCGGCCCTGGGCCCTGCTCCTTGGATTTCCCAGAGCCACCTGGTGCACACCCCTAACGTGGGGTGACTGAGTGGAACGCGGCACAGCCCCAGAGCCCTCCAGCATCACCTCTTTGGCCCTCCTCAGCCCCTCAGAGGAGACATGCTCCTTTCAAAACCACCAGTGACAGCACTGCTGTCCATCCAGAACTCAGCCGGGAACCCTCTGCTCACAGCCCGCTCAGTTCTTTCCCCAACACCTCTTGGTTCTGTCCGCCTTGCCCCACGTCCAGAGCGCCCACCCTGGTCCAAGCCACCAGGGCACTCTCTTGCTGGCACCTGCTGTGTGGCCTTCCTACTGGCAGTTCTGTGCCTTTTAATCCGTTTTCACACAGCAGCCAGAGGGATCATTCAAGAGGACCAAGGTAAACATATGTCACACCCCTGTTTCAAAGCCTCGGGTGGCTCACCGAGTCCTCAGAATCAAGCTCTAACCCTTTAGCTCACCCCCAAGGCCCTCCAGGATGGAGCCAGGGACCTACCCCTCAGCTTCATCTGCTGCAACATGCAATCAGCGCAGTGCTTTCTGACTGCCACCTCCGGGCCTTTGTACACACTGTCTGCTTGGCCTGGGAGGCCTTTCTCCTGTTTTGTCACCTGGCTGACACTGCTCATAATGCAAAACTCAACTCAGAACGTTGAGGGTGCCTTCTCTGGAAGCTTTGACTGTCCCCCAAGCATGGTTTTGGACCCTGAAATCTGTCTACCTTCATCACAGCCTGCAACTGTTGGGTGCTATTCAATAACCCCCATAGAGCACACAAGGAGCACATCAAGAGCGCTCCAAGCAAAAACTATAGGCATCCAGGGGTGGGGAGTGGGTGCAAGCCGCCTTACCTGTCTCTGCGGGCCTGTGGGATCGGACTCTCTCCGTCGAGGCCGGGGTCCCGAGTGCAGGGGCGAGTGGGAAGGGCTGCCGGGCGTGGGGGGCTGCGACGTCTCTGACCGGCCATCAGCTTGGCTCAGCTGGGGTGGTAGGGGCTGGGTTGGAATCTGCCGAGGGTCCTCCTCAGCCAGCGTCTGCATGCCTCGTCCCCGGGGCCTGACGGCGGGCTCTGCCCCTGGCCGCCGCCGCTCCTCGCCCTCCTCGGGCAGCGGCCGCAGCTCCTCGGGCTCCTCGTCCGTGGTGCCCGATGTGCTGGGCTCGGCCCCCGGGGGGAAGTCCTTGAGCTCTGTCTCCTTGTCAATGATGACCCACTCCTTGCTGTCAAAGTCCTCCTCCTCGGCCAGCGGCACTGAGCGGAAGGCGTTGCTAAGGGCCTCCTGCTCCACGGAGGCTGACACGTCCATGCGGCCGCTGGCCTGCCGATCGGCGTGGCCTGTGTCCACTGAGAGCATCTGGGCCGGCTGCGAAGAGCAGGCTTGGCGCGAGGGTGAGCCGGGCAGATCCATTCGTGACCTGCAAAGCCAGCCCACAGGAGGCTCAGTGCCAAGCCTCTCCAAATCTCCAAGGAACTCGAGTAGGTGGCCAGGTGCAATGTGACCCCTAGAACCTACTGACCACAGCATCTCTCCCACCCTGGGCCAGGCCCGGTCACCTCCTAGATTACCACCCCCTAACCTCACTCCCCACAAAGATTTCATTCATCCATTCATGCATTCATTCCCTTCAACACATGTATTTGAATGCTTACTGTGTTCCAGGAATACAAACATGCAGAAAATAAAACCTGGTTCCTGTGCCCAAGGAACGCTCTCTTCTGGACCAGCCAGGAAACTTAATCTCCCTAAGGCCCACTTTATGCTTGCTGGTCCAGTGCTCACACTCCGTCAGAGGCTGCCTCCAGGGCAAACACACCCATCTCGCCCTTCAGTTTGCAGATGAGCTTTCTAGCTTCTTCTACCACCACCTCCAGGTCTGGCTGGCTGGTTTCACCACCCCTAGCAAACTCCAGTGGCTCCCAGCCCCGATGACAAAGTCTATGTTGCTTAGCATGGCACTCAAGCAGCCAGACTAAGGCCCAGTATCACCATTCTCCCAGCCGGACCCAAGTCAGGGTCACTGGCTTTTCCCCAAATTGCGCATGTGCTCATATTTCTGTGCCATTACACACGTCACTCTCTCCACATGGCCTGACCTTCCACCCTTTGCTGTCCCAAGCAGCTTGGATGTCACTTCCTGTGGGGGGAGCCTTTCCATCCTGCCTGGGGGGCTACTTTGCCTTCCCAGCACCGTCTGTGCGCCCCTGTCCTCACAGAGCGGAGCCCGTGTGTTTACATACCTGTCTCCCCACGAGGCCGTGAGCCCTGCCAGCCAGGGACTGGGTCCCATCTCACTCTGGGGCAGTGATCCTACCTTGGGACACCTCTTCCGTTGTTACCTTACACTGTGCTGTGAACCTCACATTACTTCCAGAGGTTCTCAACTGGAGGGGAGGGTACCAGTGCCAAGGTGAAGATTTTGCTGCCTGCAGGAAGCTACACAAAGGCCAGGGTGCCCCCACCGAGGACCACGGAGGCTTAGCTCCCCTGGGGTTGTGCACACCCTCATGCTCAGGCTGTGGGCAGGGGGCTGACTTTTTTTCTCCCGCAGCCTTGAGCCTGTGAGACAGAGGGGTGCAGTTCAGAGCCACTGTGGGGCTTTCTCAACATTCCCCTGCCCTGGTCTGTGGGACCTACCAACTCCTCCCTCTCCACAAGATTTGTATTGATTTAATAAGGCTTTAAATACAAACATCCCTGAGGTGGGCCACCCAGGGTCCTACACTGATGCTCCCATGCGAATGGCTGGTGTTGCTTCCTTTCCTGAGAGCATGGTTTGTTTTGATGGACACAAAGGAGAGAGGGGCTGAAGGGGAAAAGGGGGGCGAGGAAAGGGGAGAAGGAGGGAAATCCAAATCCCATCTGCTTCATACTTTTTCCTGCTCCCAGGTGTCCCAGAGCCCACCCAAACCCTCCGCCCTGCCTACGAGATCCTGAACCTTCCCTTCCAGAAAATCTCTCCTCAGCCGCCTCCTCTTCCCATCATCCCTGAAACAAGGTGTTCATTCTGAATCAAACCAGTTTGCTCTTCAGGACTGTCTTTGTTCGGGGCATTCCCACCTCTCTTCTCCACTGATATCCCTTCCAAACTGCCGTTCCTCAGTTCTCCTTGTTTCCTGAACCCTCTGGGCTACCATGGATGAAAATGTGGTCTTCAGTCCCAGGGAGGCCAACCTGTGTGAGTGTGAGTGTATGTGTGAGGGCTGTTGGCCACCTGAGCACAGGGCCCACATCCCTCTGTCCTGGGGGTGCCGTGGGGACTGGTATAGGGCTCCCCTGTCTTAAGTACTGCCATGCTCCAAAGGGGCGCCGTGCCCCATCCCAGAGGCAGAGTGCAGTCTGGAGCACAAGCCAGAGGAGGGGCCATGAATGAGATGGGGATGAGGCACACTGGGCCCTCCTAGGCTGGGCCTTGGGAAAAGACCCCTTTCCTGGTGCGGAGAAGACCTCAGCCCTGCTGTGAGGTCAAGCCCCGCCCAGAGCCAAGCGAGGGTGGGGACATCTCTCACAGGCCTCTCCCACCTGAGCTGTCCTACCCACTGGACAGCTCATCCAGGCTTCTGACTCTGGTCCCTGATGGCCATGGACCACCCTCACATTCGCACCCCCACCCCTCCATCCTGAAGGATCGTTTTGGCTCTAAACTCTCCTCCCACCAACCAGGTCCCCCCTGTGACATTCAGATCCCTGAGCCCTGACCCCCAAAACCTGATCCACCACTCTTGGAGTTGAGCACTCCCTGGGCTCTCCTCCCAGGGCCCTCCCCCACAGCTGAAGGGAGCCTAGTCAGCTGCTCTGAGGCACCTGTAATTAGTCTCTAGGGAGAGGTTCTGGAAGCACACCCACCTACCACCTCACCCCTCAGCCTCCTCCTGGGCCAAGGGACCCAGCTTCCCACTCGTATGGCATGCCTCCACCCTACATCCCTTTGTGGCATGAGCTGGGGCCTCTGTATCTGGCCCCCTCCAACCAACCAAGTCTGACCCCAGGCCCTAGTATAACCCTCTCAACACTCCTGCCCCCCCCCCCAACCTTGCATCTAATCTTTCCTACAGACCAGCCACGTGAAGGCTGAGGGGGCCAGAAGGCCCTTGGCCGTCCCCCTAGCCCCAGACCTACCTCCTCTCATGCAGTTCCACCCGCCCATCCGCTGTGGAAAGCCTCTCAGACTCAGGGCTGTTGACCCTCCGGTAGCGAAGAGAACGGACTGGGGTTGTCGGTGAGTCTGGAGGGGCCCGCACCGGGGAGCTTGGGACCCCCACACCTCGGCTCTGCTCCTCTTCCACCACACAAGGGGTCTGCAGGAGAGGGGAGTGCCATGAACTGGGGCTGACAGGGCGGCTGTGGGTCAAGTGGTTTTCCCAGGGTGAAGGAGATTGAGGGAGGTCGACGCTGGTGATCCTGACATGGGGCAAGGCCACGGAGACAGGGCAGGTGGGCACATGGCTGGGGAGAGGGCACACAGGAGGAGCGGGAGGGGGGCCATGGGTTGGGAACCAGGGTGGGAGCGGGGGAAGGCCACCCACGTCCTTCTCTCTGGCTGCAGTTACTTTGCCGATGTTGATCCGGAGTTTGTTCCGGTTGACATCCGTCTCCTCCCAGACTTCAGCCTCAGGACCCCCGGGGTGGGGGGCAAGGTGGGGGCTGGGACCCAGCCCCTCAGGGGGCCGCCCAGGCAAGATTGGGGGTGCGTTCTCCTGGTCACTCAGGTGCTCGCCCTGCAGCACGTCCTCGGTGTTCTCCCGGAGCAGGTCCCCGGGCACTGGCGTCACGTTGACCACCCTGGAGAGGCCAGGAGGGGCCATGGGCAAGGCTGGCAGAGGTTCTCTCTCCTCCCAGCACAGGCCCTGGAGATCACTGCCACCCATGGGAGTAGGCACAGTAGAGGCCTCGGCAGGGGTGGGGATGTCCCTAGGCCCATCCCCATCCCTGGCTCACAAAGCCTGCAACTAGACTGTCCTTAGTCCGGCAAAGGGCTGCAAGGAGATGGGACTGCCCGGGACGGGCACGGCACCACCTCATCCTGTTAATTTAAGAGGCCCATTGCTTTCCAGGCCCAGCCAGATTTCTATCGCAGTTCACTGGCTGACCTCATTTAGACCAGGAATGGGTGTAAAGAGGAGTCATTTGGAACTCCTTGAGCGGTATCTTTACAGTACGGGTCTCTCTCCTGGAGCCCCTACCCTTGTCTCTCCCTGGCTGCCCCCGCGGCAGGGTGGGGTGTCCCTCCTCACTCTGGCCCCTCCCCAGGTGCCTCTGTCTTTGTGCTTGCCACAGGGTTCTGGAATCACTGACCCATCCGTTACAAATATCCCAGACCCAACCAAGAGCACTCTGAGAGCTGGGGCTGCAACTTTCTTCTCTGAGCCCCCACAGGCCCCAGTGCTGGGGCTCGAGACACGTTCACTAAATGGATGCATGTGAGCAACAGAAACAGACGGTGGGGCTCAGGTATTTTCACTCAGGGCTCCCCACTCCCCCGTAAAGTCAAAAACTCCAAGTGAGGATGTGCACCCTGTCCCCAGATTGAAGGTGGAGATGGGGCAGGACCGCCTGGGGTTTGAGAACCCCACTGTTGAGCACCTTGGATGGGAAAGACAGCCAGATGTGTCCAGGTGAGAAGAGGAGGAGAGGACTGGCTTTTTGGGTGACAGCACTAGGCAGAGGTCACCTGGCCCCCCACTGGGCCGTCATCCCTCCCAAGACTCACCCGAACATGGCTGCCGTCTGCCGCGTGTTCTGCTGGGGTGGAGTGGAGGTGCTTGTGGACAGGAGGGCATCGGTGCCCGCCTTCTCCCAGTCAAAGGCCTCATTCTCAGCGATGCCCCGTTCCTTCATGCTGTTCTCAAACACCGACATGATCAACTGCAGGGGTGGGGGTGGCGGGAGGACAGAGAGGTGACCCTGGGGCTAGCCAGGAGGAAAGGACAGTTGCCGGGATTGCAGAGGGAAGAGAGGGGCCTTCCAGGACAGGGATAGGCCGAGAAGGGGCACTGGAAGGAGAAGGGCACATTGATTTTAAATGAAAACATGCACATGATATGCAAATCAGTACGCAAATTACTATCTTGGTTTGAGCCCCGCTGGCTGGACACAAGCCCTCTGAGATCTGTCCCTTGCTCACCATCCCCAGCCTGCTCTGCCATTTCCACCATCTGGGGGGGGGGGGGGGGGGGGGGGGGGGGGGGGGGAAGCCTCCGCAGCCTGGAAGCACCGGTCATTTCCCAAAACCACCACCTGGGGTCATGCTTCTGCACAGGTTGCTTCCTCCGCCCACACCGCCTTTACCACCAATCCTCTCTGCTCAACAAGCCTTCCCTGATTCCCCCACCCACACATTTCCTGATCTGCAGCTCGACATTCCTCAGCAGCCAGCACGGGGCCGCACACCGTGTGCTCGCTCACTCGCAGCTGTCTGGTCTGGGGAACCCCAGGAGGCTGAGGATTGGGCGAGGGGAGGGGGGCAGGGCCTTCTATTGCCCAAGTGAGGCATCTCTGTCCACAACCTCTTGGCTCTAGGCTCTGGAGGCGGTGGGCACCTGTAGAACATCAGAGGCCCCCAGACCATTCCACTTTCTTCAAAAAAATTGTTTTAATGTTTATTTATTCTTGAGAGAGAGAGGGAGAGACAGACAGAGCGCAAGCAGGGGAGAGACAGAAAGAGACGGAGACACAGAATCCGAAGCAGGCTCCAGGCTCTGAGCTGTCAGCACAGAGCCTGATGCGGGGCGCGAACCCATGAACCGTGAAATCATGACCTGAGCCAAAGTTGAATGCTTAACCGACTGAGCCACCCAGGCACCCCGGACCATTCCACTTCTGACTTAACTCTCTCCATAATACAGGGCAGGTTCTCTCTGCTGGCAGGACCCACTTCACTGAGGGCCCACTGTGTGCCCGATGCTATGCTCCCTGTGGTGTGCAGACTTGTGCCTGGCACATAGTGGGTCCTGGGCAGAACACTGCTGATGTATCCTCATTCTCCTGTCGGGGTCAGTGGGTCCCCTAGGGGTGTGGTGGTGGCACCTTGGAAAAAGCACTGGACTTGGAGTCAGAAGATGTGCCTGAGCTCAGCCCTGCTCACAGCCTTGCTATCGGGCTTTCGTTTCCTCATCTATGAAATGGGGACAATGCAGAGTTTCGGTGAAAAGTACTCGAAAGCACTTGGCTTCATTAACCGTTAAGTGTTAGAATAGTAACATAAGGAACACGCATTATCACCGAAGGCTCGTTTTGAAGCTTAAATGAGTTAATGCATGAAAGGCACTGAGAACGGAGTAAGCTGTTAAGAAATCTTAGCCATGAAGACTGTTCACAGGAGCACAAAACGGTTTCATGCAGTTGGAAGACCGGGGGGGGGGGGGGGAGACACGAGGCTAAGCCAACAGGGGAGTGGGGCCTCAGCAGTATGGGTGCTGCTGGGGATGGTCACCCCCAGAGAGACGTCTGGGGGTGCAGGGACCAGGTGGTAGGCTCCCACCTGGTAATCGGGCTTGGTGAAGTAGTCGAGGCTGGCAATGTGGTCCAGAAAGAGGTGGAACTCGGAGGGCATGTGCTTCAGCAGCATCCGGTGCTCATACTTCTCCTTGATCATCCCTACCTGCTCCTGGAGGCAACAGGGCACAGGGTAATGGAGCCCCAGCGACCCCACGCCCCCTCCACCTCCTCAGCCCCACCTGCACAGGGCTCACCTTGTCCTTGATCTTTCTCCAGGGCAGCTGCCCCACTGCAAACTCTACCAGCATGTAGAAAAGGGACCACAGGTCATCGTGGCGGCCCATCTCCTGGGGTGGGGGTGGGGGGGAACGACAGGGGAGTCACCCACACCTTTCAGGTCCTTCCTGGGAGCGTGGGCTGATCCTCCACAAGGAGGGGACCCTTCAGGGAGGCCTGACAGCCAAACCCTGCCTCTATCCCTGACCCTCCAACACACATCGAGTATGAGTCTCAAAACTTGTATCCACACAGATTGATGGTGGGAGCAGAGAGGAGGGAATCCCGAAAAACAAGGAAGAAGGTAAAGTCATGGAGAAATGGCCGCAAAATCTTGTTCCACTCATGGCCTCTGGCTTGGCAGCTTCCGGCCCCTGCCCCATACTTCTCTCCCCACCTCAACAGTTGCCCACCCGACCCTCTTCCCCTTCCTCTGCCCCTGACCTGGGCCCTGCTGCCCCCGCATCCTCAGGCCCACAGCTCTGCCACTCACCCGGTTCTTGTGGGCATTGACTGAGGCATAACGAACAGTCCCTCGAAACCCGGCCACATTCCGAGGCTGTAGAAGGGAGAACACAGCAGGACACTCACCCGCTGCCCCTGATTTGGGCCACATCTCAGCCCTGCTAACTGAGCCTAACTGCCTACTTTAACCCTGACTGCTTTCCCTCTCCACCAACCCCCATGCTGGCCTGGTCAGGGGCAAGCCTGACACACCAACCCCAGTCCTACACCTGCCTCCTGACCTTGCTCCCTGCCCCTGTATCCATCTCTGACCAAGGTAGGCAGCCAGATCACAAGGTGTGGATGTGGCATCCACCAAGAGCCCAGGGAGCCAGGAGACGGGCCAAGCGTAGACTGAGCTGGGTGACACTCATATTGAACACGGGCCGGGCTTGCTTAGGCAGCTGCAGGAAAAATTGGTGAAGGTCAGGGGCCGGGTGAGGGGGCCAGGGTTTCCCACGAACAGCAATACTCACGGGCCGAACATCCCCCGTGGTGTTGGTGTACTGCCGGGCCAGCCCGAAGTCCAACATGTAGCACTTTCTGTAGGTGGAGGGCAGCCTGCCCATGGCAAAGTTTGACTGGGAAAGACAGTGGCTGTGACCGTGGGGCTTCAACCCCACTTGGCCCACCTCAAGGAGTGCCAAGAAACGTGTTTAAGAGTAAGCTTTGGGGAGCCTGGGTAGCTCAGTGGGTTAAGCGTCTGACTTAAGCTCGGGTCATGATCTCACAGTTCACAGAGTTCAAGTCCTTCTTTGGGCTCTCTGCTGTCAGTATAGAGCCTGCATCAGATCCTCTGTCCCCTTCTCTCTCTCTGCCTCCCCTCCCCCTCCCCCGTGCTCTCTCTGTCTCTCTCAAAAATAAACATAAAGAGAAAACATCAACATGCGCCATAGGCCATGGCATCCCATCTGAGGGGCAGGTGGGAGCACCCTCATTTTACAGATGAGGATACTGAAAGCCAAAGAGCTTATGGGGCTTCTCCAAGATCACAAAGCAAAGTGACAACCCAGCTGGGGGTTCCAATCCTTAGAACTCCCCAGCAGAGCAGTGTGGCTTAGGGTCACTGTCCTGCTGTAAGGCAGCAGGAGACCTGCAATGTTCTTGCTGTCTGACCTTGGGTCATTCAACCAATCTTTCTGGGCCTCAGTTTTTACCCCTTATTAAATTGGAGGTTCTTACAACGCCAGGATCCAAGATGCCACAAAGTCAGCTACTTGGAATTTCTTACCAAGCCCAGCCCCTCCATTCCTTTTTTAAAAAGAAAAAATTTTTAATGTTTATTCATTCTTGAGAGACAGGGAGAGACAGAGCATGAGCAAGGGAGGGGCAAAGAGAGAGGGAGACACAGAATCAGAAGCAGGCTCCAGACTCTGAGCTGTCAGCACAGAGCCCAACGCAGGGCTTGAACCCATGGACCGTGAGATCATGACCTGAGCCGAAGTGGGACACTAAACTGAGGGAGCCACCTGGGAGCCCCATCCCTCCACCCCTTTTGATCAATTCCTCTGTACCTTCCCAACCCCTGCACCTTTTGAGGTTCAAGGACTAATCAGGGCATGGGTAAGGGAGAAGACAAGAACAGAGGAGAGACATGGTCAAGGGGCAGGCAGGGGTGTGTTCTCCTGGCAGGCAAGGAGAAGGGGCTTGGGGTGGAAAGCAGGAGGAAGGGACAGGTAGGAGAGGCTGCTCCTGCCCAAACCACTGTTCTGGAGGAGAAACCATGGGACCCACAGAGGGAGAGGGTGGGGGAGGGGGTGTGCTTTGGAAGAGGGGGCAGGTGGGGCAGCCCTCACCGGCTTGATGTCACGGTGCAGGAAGCCCACCGAGTGGATGGCCTCAATGGACTCCAGGATCTGCTTGCCCAGCCGCAGCGTGGTGCTCAGCGTGAAGGTGCCTCGCGGCTGGCTGCGGCGCAGGTCGGCCAGATTCCGGCCCTGAGAGTGGGGGCAGGGGGGAGGTCCAGGCTCAGCTGTCATGCCAACCGGCACCACCGTGACACTCTGCCCAGCCTCGTCCCCAAAGGCTTGTGCCCACTCCTCAACCCCAGGGGTCACAACCCAAGCTTTGGGGGGTAAGTGGAGGGAGGATCCCACAGGGACTCACCTGGAGCTGCATCACCACATAATTAAATTTCTCATTCCGGCCACAGCCAATGAACCTGCACACGTGGCTTTTCCCTGTGGGGGCACAGACAGGGGTCTCCCAACTCCCACTCCTTCTTCCTCACTTCCGATCCCAAGGTGTCTCTGGTGCCCTCTTGATTCCTGGTCCCATGACCACTTCTGCCACCACCTCCCCATGCCCCTCTCCCCATCACCGCCCTTAGACTCTGGTTCCATCTCACCATCCCCATCAGCTCTCCCTTAGCCCCTGGCTCCACCTCCTCCCTCCCATCCTCCTGCCCAGGGCCCGCACCTTGCAGCTTTTTGAGCACAGCCACCTCCATCTTGAGGACCTGCTTGGGCTGCTGGGCTGACTCCACCTTGAGGGCCACATTCTCCCTGGTCAGCAGGTCCATGGCCTCGTAGATCTCACCAAAGCCCCCGCCCCCGATCTTTTTCAGCTACAGAGATGGAAGAGGGGGATAGGAAACCCAGGGATCAGGCTGAGCAGCTCCTCATCCCACATGCTGCTGGGTCATACCCTTCGTTGGCGGGGGTAGGGCCAGTTTTGAAGGGGGGGACCCTATGTCTGCCTTCCTTGCCCCACCCACCTGTGTCCCCACTTCCCCTCCTAGTGCCAGAGACAGCTCAGCCCATGCATGCATGTGCATGCACACACAGGGCTAGGTGTCAGGCTGGGAGGTGGGAGAGGGTATGTGACCTCTGACCCCATGTAGACATGGAGACGAGCCTGTGTAGGATTCTGAAGACATCATGGGCCACCATAAATCTTTTTTTTTTTTTTTTTTCTGGAAGGACAAGAAATATTACACTCTCCCCATCCCCCAAACTAGATTGAACAACCACCATCCAGAAGGAAAACTAATTTCCAGAACCTCCCAGCTTCAGGGTGGATCCTCCAGGGAAGCTGGCCCTTCCTGGGGTTGGCAATGTCCTGACAGGTGTCATTAGAGGGAGAGAGTAATGCGGGGGAGAAGTATTTGGGGGAGAGGACTCAGCAAAGGGTATTCAATGCCCATCCTGCTGCTGAAGCTCACAGCACTCCCTAGACCCCTGGTCAAATGCCTCAAATCAGGGTGAGCCTCCCCTGAGGGTAGGGGGTACTGTGGGACCATGGTGCGAATGGAGGTTTGGAGAGTCTGTCTATCCCCCCAGGGGACGGGGCAGTACAGACCTGACCCTCTAGGCCCTCCTCCTCCAGCATCCCTGGGCAGGCAGTGAGAAAAGGCAGAGGGGAGAATTGTGTTGGAGGAAGAGTTCGCAAGAGTGGATGAGCAAAGCTGAGCTATGGGAAGGGATTAAAATCACTTCAAGTCAGAGGCCCCGGGGTCCCTGGAGTGTGCTACTGGCAATGATAAAGGACAAGGAGAAGGTGCAGACTTCTAAGTCAGGACCTGTTTGGTTTAAAAAAGATGTACAGCTCACCTCATGGGTGGCCCGCCCTCGCTGAGCACCTTCCAGAACCCTCACTTGCCTCCGGTTGGCTTGTTAACTCACCAGCACAGCTGGGCTTGCTAGTGATTGGGCGGAGACTGCTCTGACCAGCCAGCCTGTAAACGGACTCTGAGCCTCTAGCATCTCCAAGCCCTCCCCTTAGCATTTATTCAGCACTCAGACCCCATTAAATGTTTAATGGTGGCTGAAGCAAGGGGACGGAGTGGGGGATGGGCACAGGGCTGAGCCAAGGACTGGGAGTTCCCAGCAGGTTACGGTTGAAACAACTCTAGGAAGAGAGAGAAGGAAGAAGGGAAGATTCAGAAAAGAAGTGGAAGTCTGGCTGCATCTTGAAGGCTCTCGTGCTCCGAAAGGACGCAGGAAAAGGGAAAGGGGGAAGAACAGTCTGAAACCAGAATCTCTCTCTACTTGAGATGAAAGTCAGACTCATCGAAGAATTTCAGAATGAGGAGGGGACAGATACAGACTCAAGGAAAGCAGCGTCATGTCTTCCCCTGGGGAACTTTAAAATCAGGGGAGATGATAGTATCTTCTAGAATCCTTTATGGTTTGCTGTACGTGAACATGGAAGACGGGGAGGGGAGGGAACAATAATCACATCTCAGGCTTTGTGCTCCCGACCCACAGAGATCATCTCAGCTCATCCCCTGAGGTTCCTGACAACACGTGGGGAAGGTCATAAGAGTCACCATTTTGCACAGAAGGAAAACTAAGGCACAGAGAGTTAAGTACTCTGCCCCAGGTCACATTGCTAGTAAGTAGCAAAGCCAGGTTTCATTTGAACCCAGGCAATCTGATGCAGAACCCACGCTCTTAACCGCGATATCATAGGAAACTGTTGACAGCACAGGGATTAAAAGTATGAGTGCTGGGATTCAAGCCCAGATCTGCCAGACTCCAAAATCCTCACTGGAGGTGGTAAGGAGGGCTCGGGGCAGCCAAGACATTTCTGGTACCTGCTCCCCAATTTCCAAGGGTGGCCAATAGTATTTCTCTACCATCTTCATTTCCAAAGAGGCTATTTCTTCTCCTCCCTTGGTCCCTTCCTTGCCCCCCACCCCATTACAGAACCTCCCAGGGAGGCAAGCTGGGTATCTGCACCCACCCATTCACCTAACACCCCTCCTCCCCAGGCCCTACAGTCTGGGCCCACTTAACCATCGGGCACAGCAGGCACAGTGGCCCATAATACTTACAGGGAGCCATAAAAACATTTCAATATTTCAAATCAGAAGGTCAAAAAATTGTAGCATATAATATTAATTCATTCCTCTGTATACCAGTGCAGTCATAAAATATGATTTTTACTACTTTATTATAGAGAAAGGGGTCCATGAAGGCAAAAGGGCCCAGGGCCCATGAAAGTCATAATGTAGCCCTGACCAAGCCTGCTAACAGAAATATGTTCTTAATCTCCCTTTGCCAGACCCTATTCCTCCTCTCCTAGTTGTTTTCATGATCCCCTCCCCTGTCAAAGGAACTCCCTAAACTGGAGGGCCAATATGACACAGTAGGACCAACATTTACTTAGGAAAAAGGAAACCTGGTTTCTTGGCCTAGCTCTGGGTCACCTGGAGTGAGTTTCTTAAATTCTGTGCTTCCACTTTTCCTCCTCTGTAAAATGAAAGAGTTGTTCTAGAACGGGTCTGAAAGACTCCTTCATCTCCGTGCTCCTGATTCTTGGGTGGGCTAATTCTTTCGAAGCAGTATGGCTTAGTGGCTGCTGACCCAGCAGTCAGACAGACCTGGTTCCACCCAGTCTTAAGAACTTGGCAGGTTAGCTAATCCCTACCCCTGTTTCCACACCTGTGAAAAGGGGGTAATAACAATATCTACTCCATCGTTTGTTGAGATAATGCACCGTGTCTGGCGACAGTGGGGGCTCAAAACAAATGCTGCTTTTATCATTTATTATTATTATTATTATTATTATTATTATTATTATTATTTGCTATTCTGATTCTGAGAAGCACCCCTCAAGAAGAGTGAAACGTTATTATTTGCAAATACTCCACCTAGTGCCACTGACCCTCAATTTCCCCTAGCCAGCTCATTTTTCTCTTCAGGGAGCTTGTTCTTGGTTCCTGAGCTCTACCTCATGCCCACGTCCCACCCCTCACAGGGAGATGGCTGAGGGGAGCCATCTGGCACCCCACCCTCTCTAGTTCTTCAGGAGTCAGCCTGGCAGCTGACCTGGAGAGGTCAGCCTGGCAAAGATTGTGGGCTTGCCCCTCCCCCCCAACTCCCTCTTGCCATTTCTCTCCCCACTCATCTCCCATCCCCTCCCTCAAAAAGTACAACAAAGTTCTAATCCAAACTCAGTATGGTGTGAACACCATCTTTTTCTCACCTCTTCAGTGCAAATGTCCTTCTGCCTCCAATCTGTCAGAAACTAGGCTCTCATGTTAGGGGACCGGAGGGTTCTTGGAGAAATACTCCTCAGTTGGCCAGACCCTCATTCCCTTGATTACTGCCCTGGCTCCTCCTCCCCCAATTTCGGTCCTGTCACTCTCCCTCTCAGGAAGTCTTCCTCTGGGACCAAGCAGGCCTTCCCTCAGCTCTCCTGGCCCTCCCCAGTCCCAGAGACTTCTGAGACAATGACAACGCTGCCACCTTTGCTCCTATCCCTGGGACTCTAGGGGATCTGCCCGAAGCGTGGTTGTTGCCATGGAAACCGGCCAGCACCCAGGCAGGCCCCACTCTCCTCTCAGCCTGACAGCTCAGGTGAGCTGAGCCTCCTCCTTCCACTCCCACACACCCCCACATAGAGGCTCAGTGTAGGCCTGTCTGTTCTCCCTCCCTTCCTCCAGGCTCCCCACTCTGCCACGCAGACCCACAAGATCACACACCATCGCCCCGCAATCCACCCTACACCATCCTGCCCCCACAATAAGAGGACCCCAGCGCAATCTCAAGCGACGGAAAGAAAGAGGGGGGTGGGTGGGACAGGGATTGATTTACAGTAGGTCCCGCTCCCCAGACACTGCTTTTCCCCAAGCCCCTCACGTGTCCCCCTCCCATCCAGGCCCAAACCCGGGGGAGGCTCGGACTACAACTCCCAGCAGGCCGAACAGCCTGAAGTCCTGGGCTGGAGGAGCAAGGCACGCTGGGAGATGGAGTCTCGGCGTGTTGCACCTGCCGCAGGAACCAGTGAGGGGAGGAGGGTGGAAGGAGAAGATGGAGTGCGGCTGCGGTGGGAGCAGCCCGCAGGGCCTCTTTCCCTGAAGCCAGGCCTCTCTGTCCTCTGCGGAAGCGGAGGGACACATGCTCACTCACTGCCCTTCTCCAAGGTCCGGCAACGAAAGAGCCCCCTCCCCCACCCCGCCCGCCTCCCCCACTAAGCTCTGCAGCTCCTGCTCCGACGTCCAGCCAAGAGTTGTTCCAGGCTGGGCCGGAGCAACGTGACCTGGCGGGGAAGGGGGTGAGAGAGGGCTCTGGGAGAAAGCGATTGTCCACCAGTGTACGCCAAAATAGTGACTGCAAGCAGTATGCAAATGAGCTCAGGGGCACCTCCCTCTTAGGGTAGAAGAGTTGGGGGCAACTGTTTTAACACGTCTCCAGGTCCTCTCCTCCCCTCCTCTCCCTACCCCTCCCTTGGCCCCGTCGGGTCACTCACTCACCACCTTCCAGCGATCCTTGACCACGTAGTTGGCCGGCAGTATGTCGGCCTGCTCCCCTCCCCCACTCATGTTGGTTTCGTCCTTAAGAGCGGCCGCTAGGCACTGCATCCGCCAGCCGGAGGGAGGGGTGTCCGCAGGGCCTGCCCTGGGGGGGCCATCTACCTGGGGGAGTGGGGAGGGACTGTGAGTGGGGCAGGCTACGCACCAGGACCACCTTGCAGATATGGAGGAGGGCAGCTCCATTCTCCTGGCCGGCATCTTTCCTCGGCCCAGTGGGCAGATGCTCTAGGGGTTACTGGGGGAAGCATTGTGTAAACACCCAGGTGGAGGTCAGAGGAGAAGACAGAAATACTATCCACAGGAAGGGAGATACAAACTACAAACTGGAGATGTGAAAAACAGCAGCAGAACACACATGTTGAAAAAAAGGAGAGAAAAATGCCATGTGAACAGGCTATGGGGAAAGCGTTTCCCAAAGAGAGATATGCTAACTAATGTGGAGGAAACTTGCTGACCCCGAGGGTGGGGGGCGGACGTGGGGGGAGGGGGTGCATACTAGTCTAGGACCCATGCTTGTGTAGGGGACACCTAGGCTGAGAAGGACCAGTCTGAGTGACTTGATCTGAGACCCCGGCACCCACACTTTCCCTGTGCCACCAAATGCCCATGGAGCTGTGCGTCTGGAAGGGGAGAACTGCTGACCAAGGGGTGACCCATGGGAGACACACACCAGAGTGATGGAGACCTGCTAATCAACCAGGGCATGGGATAATCAAGCAAATGAGATACACGAAAGCCCCTTGAGGATGATGCTAATGCCAGTGAGGAGGATGCAGCTGTGAGAAAGACACCTTTCTCAGGGGAGAGTCCAACCCACTGACAGCTAATGGTTCCAAAGCAAGGATGTGAGCTGTGGGGTGAACATAAGGTGATGGACTCATGACATGGATTTTAGAGGGACTGCAGCCCTGCAGCTACTCCAAGGGAGAGAGACAGGCTGAATTGGGGAAGGGGGGGGGGGCCTGGGGACCACAGGGAGTGGGATGGGTCTAACAGGAGGCAGGAGGAATGACAGGGAGCAGCAGGTCTGGGTGGGCATGTGATGAGAGAGCTCTGACCACACCTTTCTGTGTCTGCTCAGGAACAACAAGAAGGAAGACAGCTCTGGTTGCATTGGCAAAGGTAGAAGTTGAATATCAAGGAGAGTATCCCAACTGTGAGCGAGGGCTGGGAAAGCCAGCCAGTGTTATCTCGGGAAATGTAAGTGTGTGCACGCATACGTGTCTGCACGTGAATCTGTGCATGTGTCACTCTGTGAACACGTATATGTCTTTGTGTGTCTCTCTGTGTGTTTATGTGTCTGTGTGTGTGTGTCTTTGTGTCTGTGCCTGTACCTCTGTCTGCATGTGCTTATGTGGTTTTGTGTCTGTCTTTGATGTGCATGTGTATAGGCAGGGGGCCACTTTTTGAGATTTCTGGCAACCCAGTACACGATTGGAGTCATGATCTTTTCTTCTCCACCCCACCCCCCCACCCCCCACTTATATACACTTTGTATAAGCACATTGCTCTACCCTCACAATGATCCTGGAGAGTCACAGACTGAAGGCAGTTACTCCAGCTGGGGACAGGGTGGGGTGGAAGGGAGGTGGAGAGGAGGAAAACGCCTAAGGTATCTATGGATGGGGCAGAAACTCCATAAACCAATCTTTCCTTGGGACAGGATACTTCCCAAGGCTCCTGTGTCTAGCCATCCTGCTACAGGGGGGCAGTGTGGGATAGTAAAGGCACAGAAACAACCTTCAACAGGTCATGGTGTACCGTGAGGGACATGTAGAAAAGAGGAGTGACACTGTCACTCTTTTCCTATCTTGTTCAAGTGACTCAGCTGACTCTTTCCTCCAGTCCACCCAACTTCAGAGTATCAGAGCTGTGGGGATGTCAAATAGGCCTCTGCCCACCTTTTGCCAAAGTGGCCTGTGGGGCATCAGGAATTCAGAGGGCAGTGAGGGCAATGGCAGGACAAAGGGAGAGGGAGGGGATGGGGGCTTCTGGAATAAAGGTAAAGACAGGTTGAGGACAAGACTGAAGAAGCAATTGAACCAGTAGGGAGGGAGCCTGGAGCGATTGAACTGGTGACCTCCGGTGGGTCTTCCATCCTGTAATGGTGGATTCTATAGGTTGATGAGAAAATTTTGGGTGCAGCTCCCAGTTTATAGATGGGCAGCCTAGAAGGAACAGGTGAGATGGGAAAAGGGAGAATGGAGACCAGAGGATAAATGAGGTTTCCCTGCCTCTCCCAGTCCACCATCCTCACTCTGCCTCAAAGGACTATGTTCAAGTCAGACTAGGTTGGACAACAGGCCACGAGGAACCTGGCTGCCCCGTTACTGCCCCCTCAGGACCTTTTGGGTGTGTGGAGGCATGGGTGTGTCGTGTGAGAGGGCTTGTGGAAGAGGTCTTTATGGATATCTGTCAGACAGTGTGAGGCCAACTGTGTGTGTGGGTGTGGGTGTGGGTGTGGGTGTGGGGTGGGGAGACAGGGAAGGAGAGACATCCAGGGAGGGTGGGAGAGAGAGGGAGCTCATCATGGTGTGTGAGTAGAGGTGTTGATGTGTAACTACGCAAGGTGTGAGCCAGGTGTATGTGGGGATCTGGGAGCGCAGGTAAGGAGAGGTGAAGGAGCCCAGTGAGGGGTGGTGGATACAGGTGAAAAGAGGTGTGGAAGAAGGCAGAGAAAAAGGGAAGGGTTGGGGGGGATGACAGGATCGGAGGAGGGGGTTGGGTAAGACAGAGGCAGGTGAGCGATCCTAATGACTGGTGAGGAAGCGGCAGGACCCTGGGAGAGGCTTCTGGGCACCGCCGAAGGGGTAAGGAGGTTGGGAAGGCAGCTAGCGGCAGGCAGGGAGGCACGCAGGGACTGAGGACAAGGGGGAGAGGTAATGGAGGCAGCTGGGAAGGGCTTGTCAGGGTGACAGCCGAGTGAAGCCGCGGGGACGGGGACAGGGGTGAGAAGCGAGGGGCAGAGGCTCTGGGGGGCCGGCTGGCGAAGGCAGGCGCGTATGCTGGGGGGCAGGGAGCCGTTCCAGGCCTCGGGATGCGGCCCAGGCTGTGTAGGCCAGCGGCGGGCGTCCCGGCTCGGGCGGACACGGCGCGGGGAGGGGGAGCTGGGGAAGGCTGCGCTGGGAGGCGAGCCGGGCCCGAGGCCCGCGGAGCCCGCAGGAGAGCCCCCGCCCCGACCCCGCCGGCCCGCCGCCGGCCCCGCCCCGCCTCACCTGCTCTGTGCCCGCTGCGGCTGCGGCTGCGGCGGCGG
>NW_024412394.1:9621481-9633958 GCF_014898765.1 Herpailurus yagouaroundi | reverse complement strand
GCGGGGGCGGCTCAGTGCGGCGCGGGGCGGCCCGCTCCCTCCGGCGGCGGCGGCGGCGGCGGTGGCGGCCTCCCGCCCGGGATCATCCCCGCCCGGCCCGGCCCGGCCCCGATCCTCCTCGGGCGACGGCGGAGGCAGCGGCGGAGCGGGGAGCTGCCCACAATGCACTGCGCCGCCAGCATCAGCACCAGCCCTGACATCACCACCCCACCGCCCGGCTCTTACATCACCGCCCTCTCTCTGACATCACATTCCACTCCGCTCTTCTCGCCACGCCGGCAGCCTTAGAGCTCTCCTTCGGATGGTCCCGCTTCAGCTCTTCGGTTCTCCTCACTGGTTATTGCCATTTACTTGACCGCCACCCCGCCCCCACCCCTGCAGTGCCCCATCACTCCTTACTTGTCCCCATAAAACTCACCTGTCTCCATCACCCCTTATCTTTTCCCCTCCCAGTCACTCCTTGCCTGTCCCTATCAGCCTCAACTGATTTCCGCACCGCATCTTCCATGTGTTCATATTACCTGCTTCTAAACTCCGCTCCCCTCACCTGTATCCATCCTCCCACAGTTCCCGTCCGCCATTTCTTCTCACACGTCCCTTGCCTAGAACTCACCACTCCACACATAGGCCTTACCTCCTGGCTCAACCTGTCCCTCTCTGTCTTTGGCCCTCTCCCCCATCTGTTGACAAATTCTGTCAAGCAAATTTCTTATTGCTTACAAATTGGATGCACACTCTTTACCATGACATTAAATAGTCTTCCCAACATGGGTAATAATACCGTATAGAGATTATTACCACCCTTCTGACAAATTTGATTGCTCAGCATTCCCTGAACATACTTTGCACTTTGTCTCTCTCAGGTCCTTCCTTCCATCCTTTGTGCCTTCAACAAATGCATACTGAGTGCCTTCACTAACAACAACAATAATAATAGCAGCAACTATCTACTCCTGCCAGACATTGTTCTAACTTACACATATTAACTCGTATAATCCTCATAATAACCCAGTGACATAGCAGTACTAATGTTATACCCATTTTATAGATGAGGAAACTGAGATACAGATAGGTTGAGTAATTTGCCTTAGGTTACAGAGTCACCTTGAATACAGCAGAGCTGGTATTCAAACCCTGGCTTCAGATTCAGAGTCCATGCTCCTAACCACGATGGAAGGGCCATTGAGTCAACAAGGCCATTCAGAGGAGGCTTCTTGGAAGAGGTGCGTTCAACTGTAATTTGAAGGATTAGTTATTTTCCAACAGGTAAGTGGGGCCAGGGCAGAGGGTGGGAGAGGCTCCCAGGCTGAGAAGAGGGCATGAGGTGATCTGGGGGTGGGCCTGTACAAGATCATGAAGGGCACTGTGCACTATGCCAAGAAGACTGGATTTTCTCCACTTAGTTTTTGAAAATATAGTGGATAATGTCACAAGCCATCCAAATCCCCCTTCAGAATCTAGGTACTCGTTCCTCCGCCTGCCTGGGATGCTGTAGTCTGAGCACTCTAAGCTGACTCTTTTTTCTGGAAATTGCCCCTGGCCAAGGGAGCTGCCTCAACTCAAGATCATGAACCCTTTCTGGGGCAACCGATATCTGATTGATGATCAACCTGTGAGGACAAAGGCCTGGCCCCCTCGCCCCAACTCAAGACAGCTCTGAAGGGACATCCACTTTCAAAACTGCTGAGAGGGTCACCCGAAGCTTTATTGAGGCTGCACTGAAGCTCCGCCCAGCCCTGCTTTCTTTACTCCACAGATGTTGATCCCCAGAGTCCCTCCCTATCAACCTCCTGCGTGATCCTCTCTGTCTCAGAGTCAATGTCCAAGGGAATTGGACCTTCACACAGGAAATCACTGAAGATCAAGTCTGATCCAAGTATTGAGTTAGGATTCTAGGTGGACAGTCTTATCCCCAGTCCTATAAAAATGTCACTCACCTCTCCTCTAGCTTGCATTGGTTCTGTTGGGAAATCTACACTTATCCTTGTCTTTGTTTCCCTGTATGTAATGTCTGTTACTCTTCTGGCCACATTTAAGACTTTCTCTTTATCACTGTTTTTAGACCTGTTTGATTATAATGTGACCTGCCATAGTTTTTGTTTCGTTTTCATGTTTCTTGTGCTTGGGGTTTGTATCTGTGAATTTATAGTTTTCATCAGGTTTGGGAAAATTTCAGCCATTATTTTCTCAAATATTTTTTCTGCCTTCTCTTTTTTCCCAGAGACTCCAATTAGCCTGTTTATGAGGCCACTTGAGTTTCCCATAGCTCACTGATGCTTTGCTCATTTTTCCCCCAGTCTTTTTTTCTTACTGTGTTTTGTATCTGTGTGTTTTTTTTAAGATTTTATTTTTAAGTAATCCCTACACCCAACATGGGGCTCGAACTTACAACCCTGAGATCAAGAGTCACATGCTCTACCAACTGAGCCAGCCAGGCACCCCTGTTTTGTATAGTTTCTGCTGCTGTGTATTCAAGTTCATTAATCTTACCTTTTGCAGGTGGTATTAATCCCATTGGATGTATTTTTCATTCTAGTATGCATCTCTAGAAATTCAATCTGGGTCTTTAAAAAATCTTTCATGTTCAATTTTCCTTCTAATTTCTTAAGCATATGGAATAGTTATAATAACTATTTTAATGTACTTGCCTATGAATTTTATTACCTGAATGATTTCTGGACCAGTTTCAGTTGCTTTTTCTTTTCACTCTTGTTTTTCTGCTTCTTTCCATACACTAATTTTTTATTGGATGCCAAATAGTGTGAGTTTTACTTTGTTGGGTTTGGGATTTTTTTTTTTTTAATTTAATGTTTATTTATTTTTGAGAGAGAGAGAGCTCACAAGTGGGGGAGAGGCAGAGAGAGAGGGAAACACAGAATCTGAAGCAGGCTCCAGGCTCTGAACTGTCAGCACAGAGCCTGATGTGGGGCTCAAACTCACAAACCACGAGATCATGACCTGAGCCAAAGTCGAATGCTTAACCAACTGGGCCACCCAGGCACCCCTGGATATTTTTGTATTTCAGTAAATACTCTTGAGTTTTGCTCCAGGATGCAACTCATTTACTTAGAAAGTTTGATCCACTAAGTCTTACTTTTTAAGCTTTATTAGGTGGGACCTAAACAGCTTCTAGACCAGGGATAATTTTCCCCAGTACTGAGGCACAAGCCTTCAGCATAATTTACCTCATGCCCCATGCATGATGAGGTTTTTCCACCTCGGCTGGAGGGAACAGGCACTTTTTCCACTGCTGTGTGAGCTCTGGAGATTCACTTTGCTACTTTCAGGTGGTTCTTTTCCTGCCTCAGAGAGTTTCCTCACACACATGTGCTGATCTGTCATGGAGTGCCCTCTGAACATTCCAGAGCTCTCTCTTGGATCCTATGCTCTGTTCTACAAACCAGTTGCCTTGGCCTCCGTGGATTCCCCAATCGGCCTCCTCAGCTCAAGGAGACCGCTGGGCTCAGCTTGGTTCCTCCCCTCTGAAGCCCGGAAGCCCTGCAGGCAACATGGGGGAGGGGGGGACACACAGCTCACCTGGCTGTTTTCAGGTGAGCTGTTTTTCCTCTTTGCCGTCCTACACTGCCTGATGGCCAATGTTCAAACATCATTGTTTCATATATCCTGTCCAGTTGTTTTGCTTGTTAAACATGGGAGGTTATACAGCAAAGGAAACCATCAATAAAATGAAAAGGCAATTCATGGAAAGGGAGAAAATGATTGCAAATCACATATTGGTAGGGGTGCCTGGGTGGCTCAGGTCATGATCTCATGGTTTGTGAGTTCGAGCCCCACATCGGGCTCTGTGCTGACAGTTCAGAGCCTGGAGCCTGCTTCAGATTCTGTGTTTCCCTCTCTCTGCCTCTCCCCCACTTGTGCTCTCTCTCTCTCTCTCAAAAATAAATAAAATGTAAAAAAAATTTTTTTCTTAAATCATGTATCTGGTAAAGGGTTAATATCTGAAATATATAAAGAACTCATACAATTCAATAGGGGGGAAGAAAGGACAATCCACTTTAAAAATGGGCAGGGTGCCTGGATGGCTCAGTCATTAAGCATCTGACTTTGGCTCAGGTCATGATCTCTCGACTCGTGAGTTCGAATCCCACATCAGGTGAGCTCAAGCCCTGCTTTGGGTGAGCCCCGCTTTGGGTGAGCCCTGCTTCTCTTTCTCTCTCTCTCTCTGTCTCTCTTCCCCCCCTGGGATTCTGTGTCCGCTCCTTGCTCACTTGTGCCCCCCCTCAAAAAAAATGGGCAGAGCATCTAAATAGACATTTTTCCAAAAAAGACATGCACTAGCCAATAGGTACATGAAAATGTACCATACTACCCAAAGCCATCTGTAGATTGAAAGCAATCCCTATCAAGAATCCAATGACATTTTTTACAGAGGTAGAAAAAATCTTAAAAGTTATACAGAACCAGAAAAGACCCTGAATAACTAAGGTAGTCCTGAGAAAGAAGAATAAAGTGGGAGGCATCACACCTTCTGATTTCAAGCTACGTTACAAAACTACAAAATCAAAAGAGTAAGGTACCAGCATAAAGACAGACACATAACCAATGGAACAGAACTGAGAGCCCAGAAATAAGCCCATGAATATATGGCCAACTAATATTTGACAAGGGAGCCAAGAATAGTCAGTGAAGAAAAGACAGTCTCTTCCATACATGTGGCCAACAGACACATGAAAAGATACTTAACATCACTAATCATCAGGGAAATGCAAATCAAAACCACAGTGAGGCATCCCCTTACACCTCAGAATGGCTAGTATCAAAAAGATAAGAAATAACAAGTGTTGGCAAGGATGTGGAGAAAAGGGAACACTCATGCATTGTTAGTGGGAGTGTAAGTGGGTGCAGTCACGGTGGAAAACAGTAGGGAGGTTCCTCAGAAAACTAAAAACAGGGGCACCTGGATGGCTCAGTCGGTAGAATATGTGACTCTGGATCTCAGGGTTGTGAGTTCAAGCCCCATGTGGGTGTAGATATTACTTAAAAATAAAATCTTTAGGGGCGCCTGGGTGGCTCAGTCGGTTAAGTGTCCGACTTCAGCTCAGGTCACGATCTCGCGGTATGTGAGTTCGAGCCCCGCGTCGGGCTCTGTGCTGACTGCTCAGAGCCTGGAGCCTGTTTCAGATTCTGTGTCTCCCTCTCTCTCTGACCCTCCCCCGTTCATGCTCTGTCTCTCTCTGTCTCAAAAATAAATAAATGTTAAAATAAATAAATAAATAAATAAAATAAAATAAAATCTTTAGGGGCACCTGGGTGGCAGTTGGTTAAGCCTCCGACTTCATCTCAGGTCATGGTCTCATGGTTCACGAGTTCAAGCCCCACATAGGGCTCTACGCTAACAGTGCAGAACCTACTTGGGATTCTCTGTCTCTCCCTCTCTGTCTGTCTCTCTTTCAAAATAAATAAACAAACTTTAAAAATTTTAGGGGTGCCTGGGTGGCTAAGTCGGTTAAGCATTCGACTCTTGATTTGGCTCAGGTCATGATCTCATGATCAGGAGGTTTGAGCCCCATGTTGTGCTGTGTGGAGCCTGCTTGGGATTCTCTCTCTCTCTCTCTCTCTCTCTGCCCCTCTCCTGCTCCTGTTTGCACACTCTCTCTCTCAAAATAAATAAACTTTTAAAATAAAATTGTTAAAAAGAATGAAATCTTGCCATTTGCAACAATGTGGATGGAGCTAGAGTATTACGCTAAGTGAAATAAGTCAGTCAGAGAAAGACAAATACCATCTGATTTCCCTCATATGCATAATTTAAGTAACAAAACAAAGGAACATAGGTGGGGTGACAAAGAGAGGAAAATCGAGAAACAGACTCTTAACTGTAGGGAACAAACTGATGGTTACCAGGGGGGAAGGAGGTGGAGGGTTGTGTGAAATAGAAGATGAGGATTAAGGAGGGCACTTGTGATGAGCACCGGGTGTTGTATGCAAGTGTTGAATCACTAAATTTTACACCTGAAACTAATATTACATTGTATGTTAACTGACTGGAATTAAATAAAAACTTGGGGAAAAAATCATAAAAAAAAAAAAAAAATAGAAGTACCACATGATCCAGTAACTCCATTTCTGGGTATTTATCTGAAGAAATTGAAAAATGAAAACACTATTTTATTTATTTATTTAATGTTTATTTATTTTTGAGAGGGAGAGACAGAGCGTGAGCAGGGAAGGGGCAAAGAGAGAGGGAGACACGGAATCCGAAGCGGGCTCCAGGCTCTGAGCTGTTAGCACAGAGCCTGACACAGGGCTTGAACTCATGAACCGTGAGCTCATGACCTGAGCCTAAGTCAGACATTTAACTGAGCCACACAGGCACCCCTGCAAACACTACTTTAAAAAGATATGTGCACCCCTTAGTTCACTGCAGCATTATTTACAATAGCCATTATATGGAAGCGACCTAAATGCTCATCGATACATGAATGGATAAAGAAGCTGTTATATATGTAGACGGTGGAATATTACTCAGCCATAAAAAAGAATAAGATCTTGCCATTTGTGACAACATGGATGGACACAGAGGACATCACGCTAAGTAGAATACGTCAGACAGAGAAAGACACTATGATTTCACTTACATGTGGAATCTAAAACAAACAAAAAGCAATAACAACAAAAGAGACACAGACTCCTAAATATAGAGAAAAAACATGGTGTCCGGGGGGGAGGTGGTGGGAGAATGGACAAAATGGGTGACAGGAAGTGGGAGATACAGGCTTCTAGTTATGGAATAAGTCATGGGGAACATAGTCAATGGTACTGTAATAGTGTTGTATGGTGTCAGATGGGAGCTATACTTGTGGTGAATATATGTCTAGACTTGTCAAGCTACTATGTGGTACACCTGAAACATTGTGTGTCAACTATCCTTCAATTAAAAAAAAATTGTTTTTGGACAAGACAATCTCTCCAATAAACGGTGCTGGGAAAACTGATATTCACATGTGAAAGAATGAAATGAGGGGCTCCTGGATGGCTCAGTCAGTTAAGTATCTGACTCTTGATTTCAGCTTAGGTCACGATCTCACGGTTCATGGGTTTGAGCCCTACTTCGGGCTCTGTGCAGACAGCTGGGAACCTGCTTGGGATTCTCTGTCTCCCTCTCTCTGTCTGCCCCTCCCCCGTGTGTGTGCATGTTCTCTCTCTCTTTCTCAAAAATAAATAAATAAACTTTAAAAAAAGAATGAAACTAAACACCTATTTTATACCACTCACAAAAAATTAACTCGAATTGGATTAAAGACTTAAACGTAAGACCCGAAACCATATAACTCCCAGAAGAAAACATAGGGAAAAAACTATTTTGCATGGGTATTGGCACTGGGCTTTTCTTGATATGACACCTAAAGTATAAGCAACAACAAAAATAAATAGACAAGTGGGACTACATCAAACTAAAAAGCTTCTGCACGGCAAGAAAACAAAAACAAAAACAAAAACAAAACCCACTCCCCCCCCCAAAAAAAAGTCAGAAAAATGAAAAGACAACATACAGAATGGGACAAAATATTTACAAACAATATATCTGATAAAGGGTTAATATCCGAAATATATAAAGAATTCACAAAACTCAATAGCACAAAAAAATGATCTAATTAAAAATGGCCAAGGGGCCTGAATAGATACTTTTCAAAAGAAGGCATACAAATGGCCAACAGGAACATGAAAATGTGCTTAACATCACTAATCATTAGGGAAATGCAAATCAAAACCACAACGATAGGGGTGCCTGGCTGGCTCAGTTGGTGAAGCATGCAATTCTTGATATCAGGGTTATAAGTTGGGTGTAGAAATTACTTAAAAATACACATTGGGTGTAGAGATTACTTAAAAATAAAATCTTTGTGATGCCTGGCGGCTCAGTCGGTAGAGCGTACAACTCTTGATCTCAGGGTCGTAGGTTCAAGCCCCATGTTGGGTGTACAGATTACTTTTTTTAAAAATCCAAACACAATGATACGTCACCTTATGCTTGTTAGAATGGCTATGATCCATCTTGAACCAACAACAAAAACAAATTCATAGATACAGAGAACAAATTGGTGGTTACCAGAGTCAGGGGAGGTGGAACATTGAGTAAAGTGGAAGAAAGTGATCAAAAGATATGAACTTCCAGTTATAAGACAAATAAGTCCTGGGTAAGTAAGGTACAGCATGGTGACTACAGTTAATAATACTACATTGTATATTTGAGGGTTGCTAAGAGAGTACATCATAAAAGTTCTCATCACAAGAAAAAGCATTTATAACTGTGTGTGGTAATGAATGTTAACTAACCCTATTGTGGTGAACATTTCACAGTATATATATATATATATATATATATATATATATATATATATATCAGGTCACTATGTTGTGCATCTAAAACTAATGCAGTGACAAAAAAATTTTTTAATCACAGAAAAGAAAGCATGACATACAACAAAAGGAGCAAGGAGAAGCATGGTAAATATAAAGCACAAAAGAGGATAAGAGGAAAAAATCCAAATATTAATCACAATAAATATAAATGGAAGAAATTCATTGATTAATAGAGCACTGGTTTCTTTTTTTTATTTTATATGAAATTTATTGTCAAATTGGTTTCCATACAACACCCAGTGCTCATCCCAAAAGGTAGAGCACTGGTTTCTTAAAAATGCAAATATAAACTGCTTAACAGAGACACATTGGATTAAAAAAAGGTTAAAACTGAAGATGTAAAAATATGCAAGTCCAAAGGATTTATCAGGAAAAAAGTGGGTCACATCATGAGGACAAAAAGTATACCACCAAGAACATATAAAAAGTCTAAACTTGTACTCACCTAATAATAGTTTCAGAAAACAGGGTAAAAATAGGTAAAATTACATGGAAAAAAATGTAAATCGACTGTCAAAGGGATGTTTTAACAAAATTACCTCAGTAATTGATAAATCAAATGGGCCAAAAAAAAAAAAAAGTAAAGCTATAGAATATTTGAAAAATAAAAATATAGGGGCACCTGGGTGGCTCAGTAAGTTAAGCGTCCAACTTTGGCTCAGGTCATGATCTTGTGGCTCATGAGTTTGAGGCCACATCAGGCTCTGTGCTGACAGCTCAGAGCCTGGAGCCTGCTTCAGATTCTGTGTCTTCCTGTTTCTCTGCTCCTCCCCCACTGGCACTCTATCTCTCTCAGTCTCTGTCTCTCTTTCTCTCAAAAATAAATAAACAATTAAAAAAAGAAAAATAATGAAAAATAAAAATATAACCAACAAGTTTGATCTAGTGTACATGTGTATAGACGATTATATGCAGGTAATATATTATCTATTATCCATTATCTATTTTAGATATATTATCTGTTATATATGTAAATATCTATTGTACCTAGATTTTATAATACATACATATCTATTCTATATGTAACAGATAATATTTATAATAGATATTATAATATATATAATACATAGATCTGAAATAGATATAAAAAAATTTTAAGATTTGAAAAACCTGAGTAGTGGATACTAGGATATTTGATATACCATTCTCCAAACTTCACTCATACTTGAAATATTTTGTAATAAAATTTTAAATTAATAATTATTCACAAAAAAAAAATCTAAAATTGAGCACTAAGGCTGAACTCCCTGTTTTGGCCTCTACGGATGCCTAACACAGAAGAGTGGAGTATGAGTCTAGGCATTCCCTCCTTGCACAAAATTCCCATCATAAGTGATGCCACTAGCAAGAAAACATCCTAGCAATTGAGATGGTGAGGAAGACTCCAGGGGGCACCTGGTTGGCTCAGTCAGTAGAGCATGCAAATCTTTTTTTTTTTAATTATTTTTTAATGTTTATTTAATTTTGAGAGAGACAGACTGCAAGCAGGGGAGGGGCAGAGAGAGAGGGAGACAGAATCTAAAGCAGGCTCCAGGCTCTGAGCTGTCAGCACAGAGCCTGACACAGGGTAGAGCAAGCAAATCTTAATCTCAGGGTCTTGAGTTCAAGCCCCATGTTGGGTGGAGACTTTGCATTTAAAAAAAAAAAAAAAAAAAAGAGGGATGCCTGGGTGGTTCAGTCAATTAAGCGTTTGACTCTTGGTTTCGTTTCAGGTCATGACCTCATGGTTTGTGAGTTCAAGCTCCGCTAAAAGCGGATAGTATATATATATATATAGTAATATATATATATACTATATATAGAGAGAGATCCTCAACCCTGCTTTCTCTACAACGTATCTGAGAAAGGAACATCACATTTGAAAAACAAACAAATGATGGGGTAGGCGCTTGGATGGCTCAGTCGGTTAACCGACCAACTTTGGCTCAGGTCATGATCTCACGATTTGTGAGTTTGAGCGCTGCGTTGGGCTCTGTGCTGGGAGCCTAGGAGCCTAGGAGCCTAGGAGCCTCGGAGCCTGGAGCCTGCTTCAGATTCTGTGTCTCCCTCTCTCTCTGCCCCTCCCCCCCACATGATCTGTCTCTCTCTGTCTCAGAAATAAATAAACATTAAAAAAAAAAAAATGAGCACAAAATGAACAATGGGAGGGTAAATCTGGTCCCTGCTATTCCTTCTTGGTGGGAAGCAGGTGTTTGTTTGATCTGGGTGTTAACCAGCATAAGTGGGAGGATACATTGGAAAGTACATTCCATGTGCTTGATCTCTGCTTTCCTGGAACTGTTCAACCCTTTGCACATTGCTGCTTGGCATTAAGCTGACCTCTATTCTTTTTTTTCATTATTTAAAAAGAATTTTTTTTAACGTTTATTTATTTTTGAGGGACAGATCATGAGCAGGAGAAGCGCAGAGACAGAGAGAGAGAGACAGAATCCGAAGCAGTCTCCAGGCTCTGAGCTGTCAGCACAGAGCCTGACGTGGGGCTCAGACTCATGAACTGTGAGATCCTGACCTGAGCCAAAGTCAGACACTTAACTGCCTGAGCCACCCAGAGGCCCCTAGTTGACGTCTATTCTTGAGCCAAGGCTGGCCCTTCCCCAGACCAGAGTCTCAAGTTTCAGACTGTACTCCTTTTTTTGTAGTTCCTTGAGTGCCCACTGAGTGTCTCACACAAAACAAATACCTCAAAAAAAAAAAAAAAAAAAATGTATCTTCAAAGCTGTAGATTAAAAGAGACTTTAAAAACATATAAAAAATGAGTCCATTTAAACCATAGGACTAGGGATGCACGTTTGGGTGATAAAACCATAAAGAAGCATAAGGAAGTTTACTTATGCCCTTTTTTGGTCCTTACTATAAAAAGTAAGGGCAGTGGCTACTTTTGGAGGGAATAAAGAGGCTGTCACTAAGATAGGACACATGGAAACTTCTGGGAGGCTAAAGATCCATTTCTTGATGTGAATGGTGGTGACGAGAGTGTTTGTTTTATAATAATGAATTTGCTTTAAGGTAGTTTGCTGCAGGTGGATTTTATCTTACAATAAAAAATTTTTATTGGTATGTCCCAGGAATGAATGAATGAATGAATGAATGAATGAAGGGATGAATCAGGGCATTGAGCATCCTTGGCTGCTAACATCAAAAGAGGGACATCCAGATGTTATGTGCCCCACGATGGGAGTAAACCTGTGAAATAGTCTTGCCCAAAATTATGAATCTGATCAAGCTTCCACATCCAACTCCAACTTATAGGACAGAGGAACACTTTAAATGACACCACAGGGATATAATCAGTAAAGTCCAGACTGTAGGAAACTGCAGGACAAATGAGGGGGCTGGGAGGCGATGATATGGAGGGGCAACATATTGGTTAAAATTGTCTTAAAAGACATATCAACCAATCACAACATGTGGATTTTATGTGGCTTCTGCTTTTAAACAAACTGTACACAAACATTTATAACATTTTTAAGACAACTGGAGATTTGAACAGCGGTAGAATATTTGATGACTTTAAAAAATCTTGTCAAATATTTTAGCTGGGATAATGATATTTTGGTTATGTGTTTTTAAAAAAGAGTATCTTTTCGAAGCACATATTAATATATTTACAACCAAAATAATGTAATCTTGAATTTGCAGCAAAACAGTAGAGCAAGGAAATTGGACATGGGCATATATAGATAAAACCAGATTGGCCACAAATCGATAATTGCTGAGTCTCATTATATTATTTCTTATTTCCCATACTTTAGTTTTGCTTTTTATTTATTTATTAAAAATTTTTTTTAAATGTTTTCATTTATTTTTGAGATGGAGAGAAAGCTTGAGCTGGGGAGGGGCAGAGAGAGAGGGAGACAGGATCCCAAGCAGGCTCTGTGCTGACAGCAGTGAGCCCAACGCAGGGCTTGAACCCTGAACCACAAGATCATGAACTGAGCTGAAGTTGCACATTTAACCAACTGAGCCACCCAAGTGCCCCTATTTATCATTTTTTAAGTTTTACTTACTTTTTTTATTTAAAAAAAATTTTTAACATTTATTTTTTTTGAGACAGAGAGACAGAGCATGAGTGGGGGAGGGGCAGAGAGAGAG
>NW_024412394.1:9537315-9621081 GCF_014898765.1 Herpailurus yagouaroundi | reverse complement strand
TTTTATTTATTTTTTTTTTTTAATTTTTTTTTTTCAACGTTTATTTAGTTTTGGGACAGAGAGAGACAGAGCATGAACAGGGGAGGGGCAGAGAGAGAGGGAGACACAGAATCGGAAACAGGCTCCAGGCTCTGAGCCATCAGCCCAGAGCCCGACGCGGGGCTCGAACTCACAGACCGCGAGATCGTGACCTGGCTGAAGTCGGACGCTTAACCGACTGCGCCACCCAGGCGCCCCTACTTATTTTTTTTTAGAAAGAAAGCATGAGTGATGGCAGTAGGGAGGGAGAGAATCTTGAGCAGGCTCCATGCTCAGCATGGAGCCCAATGTGGAGCCCAATCCCATGAACGTGGGATCATGATCTGAGCCTAAATCAAGAGTCGGATGCTTAACCAACTGAGCCACCCAGGCGCCCCTAGTTTTGCTTTTAAAAGACAGCTTTATGAAGTATAATTTACACATCAATACATTCTATTGACTATAAGTGTACAATTTAGTAATCCTTTGTGAAAATTATTAAATGAGTCCATGTAAATGACATATCCAGAAAAACCCTATTTAGAGAGACAGCACGCAGATCATTTAAATGGAATTATGCACTATGTACTCTTCCACTCTTCTCTCTACTAGGATATAAGTTTGACATTGTCTGTAATGGAAACAGTTTTGTTGAACTGAACAATGACTTAGATTTGTAGAGCATTTGTGTTTTGTAAAGTGCTCTCACATACTTCAGGGGAATTGCATCACACTCAAAATGCATAAGTAAAGGCAGCATAACGTTTCCTACTTAGAGATGAGGAAACTGAAGCTCAGAGGGCTTAAGGGACGTGCTCAAGGTCACAGAGCTCGCCAGAAACTGAATTAGGACTTGATTCTGGCCTCCTGTCATGTGGTGAGATACTGTCCTCCATCGGGCTGTCTCACTAGAGTGCCCCCCTCCCCCCGGCCCCCATCCACCACTTAGTGCCCCATCCCTCCACTTCAGGCCTCCCTGCACTGAGCTGGGAGGGCCGGCTGCAAGCCACAGCTGGGTCTGCGTCCTCACCCATCTGACAGTGGATATAGAACAAATTTCAGGGCTTTGTTTTACCATTTGGAGAAACACAAAATATTCCTTCTACTCTTTCGCCTTCAGCCTGAGGTCGAACGGGGAATGGCAGCCACATCACAGGTGTGACCCTAAGGAGAGAGAGGCTGGTTTATTTTCTTTAAGACACAGAGGCAGAGACAGGATGCTCTGTGTGTACGTGTGTACGTGGGTTCCTCTCCTATGGGAAAGTGTGGCAAGAATCAGGAAGGGAAAGGAGATTGCCCATCAAGTTATCTGGCACATGAAGCTTCCTTTTTTTTAAATGTTTATTTTTGAGAGAGAGAGTGTGCACACAGGTACGCGTGCAAGTGGGGGAGGGGCAGAGAGAGAGGGTGACAGGATCCACAGCTGGCTCTGAGCTGACAGCAGAGAGCTGGCACACGAAGCTTCTTTCCTAAAGGTGTATGTGAATGTGTATGAGAGACAGCCTGGGGCCCTAATGCATGGCTCCACATACATGTTTGCCCCACGGTCCAGCTATCTGTGGCCGTGCCCACGGAGGACAGAGATATACTAAAATCTCTTTGCCTTCTCTTTGTGTCTTTGCATTTTTAAAAAACGTGTTTATTTATTCACTTATCTTGAGACAGAGAGTGCATGTGCATGCACGCAAGTGGGGGAGACACAGAGAGAAAGGGAGAGAGAGCATCCCAAGAGAGAATCTCATCAACCCTGAGATGGTGACCTGAGCCAACATCAAGAGTTGGATGCTTAACGGACTGAGCCACCCAGGCGCCCCTGCATTTCTTGTTTGGTTATTTATTTATTTAAGTAATCTCTACACCCAATGTGGGGCTTGAACTCACAACCCCGAGGTCAAGAGTCACACGCTCTTCCAACTGAGCCAGCCAGGCACCCTTGCGTCTTTTGCATTTTAAAAATTATGTCAGCTCTGTAACCCATACTTAGGTATTTTACGGTTATCATTCAGGAAGAATTCAGAAGGAAGCACGACAGTGCTTTTCTCTAGGGAATGGGACTGGGGTCTCAGGACTCACTTTCCACCAGGTACTCTCTTGTTCCGTTTGATTTTTTGGTCCTATATTTGTGTTATTTTCATAGTAAAATGAGGGGGAGACCATTGTTACCACCAGTGAATAATGGTGTGTTTGCCAGCCTCCCTGGAGCTCCTGCTTCTGTCAGCCTACTACAGGGCGGAGCAGATTACAACGTGCTGCAAATATAACTTCTCATTTGAATCCACTCATGCATTAACAAATATTTGGTAAATCGTTCCTATGTGCCAAGTACAGTTCTAGAACCCAGGGATATAGCAGTAAACAAAACTGTAAAAGTTCCTGCCCTCCTGGGGACTTATATTCTACTGGGCATAGAAAGACATACAACAAGGGGGCCTGGGTGGCTCCGTCATTAAGCCTCTAACTCGATTTCGGCTCAGATCATGATGACACAGTTCATGAGTTTGAGGAGAAAAGGTAAGGCAGGGAAGGGCGATGGGGAGTTCTGGGAATAGGAGCCTGCCGTATTGAATAGGGTGGTCAGGGAAGGTGACCCGTGAACAGACTTGGAAGAGCTGAGGGAACGCTCCAGGGAACTACCTGGGAGAAAAAGAGTTCCAGGGAACAGCAAATGCAAAGGCTCTGAGGCAAGGGCATGGCCGGCATACTTGAAGAACAGCCAGGAAAGCCAGCGTGGCTGCAGAAAAGTGAGTGGTAGTAGTAGGAGATGGGGTCCGCGAGGTAAGAATCACCAGGGAATGATGCACTTGCGTCTAGCTGAGATGGGGTACGCCAAGGCCAACAGGACCGGGTGGGGGTGGGAGGCAAGCTGCAGTGACGAAGTCGGGGCGGTGGGTTTCCGCCCCTGGCACGTGCTGTCCTCAGCGTCTGGAGGCTAATGCCACGCTCCCAGCCCGCCGCCAGTCGCAGGAGGGGCCTCCCCGGACCCAGGGAGGGCCGGCCGAGTCACGTGTCCGCGAGCGGGCGCCCCCTGGCGCGGGAAACGGAGAGACGGCGGCCGCGGCGAGGATGGCGGCGGCGGAGGCCGGAGCGCGGGAATGCGGGGAGCCGGGCCAGGGGGGCCGCCAGGCCCTGTACTTCTGCGGGAGCATCCGCGGCGGACGCGAGGACTGGGCGCTGTACGAACGGATCGTGTCTCGGCTGCGGCGCTTCGGGGCGGTGCTCACGGAGCACGTGGCGGCCAAGGAGCTGAGCGCGCGCGGTGAGGCGAGCGGCGGGGCGCGCGCGGCCGGGCCCAGGGCGCGGGCGGCGGGGGAGCGAGCCGGTCCCGCCCCGCTACCGAGATTGCACTCCGCTCGGCGGCGGCTATCGGACCACCGGCCGGCCGCGCGTCCCTATGGCCCGGAGCCCTCCCTCCTGCCCAGCGGGGAAGGGGAGCCGAGGTTCGGACCGCGTGGGTCCCGTGAACTTGCGGGTGGGAGCTCAGTCTCCGCATTCAGTTGTTATCTTGACCTCGATTCTTTCCTGGAGAACTTCACCTCTTTCCAGGGACTGAGCAGGGAGGAGCAGAACGGGAGTGAATGGGGCTGCTTCAGTTCCCAGCTTCCCGCTGGCATCTGCTCCCCTACCTAAGATAAGCTTATCCCCCTGCTTTCCCCCTTTGCGGTCAAGATATCCGCCCTGTCTTGGGCCCGAAGGACCCCAATTCTTGCCACCACCTTCTCTCACGTACTCTCATCAGGCTACTTCCTGGCTGCTGGGTCTTTCAAAAATATTGCTTTCATCAGATTTGGTCTGGAATCTCGGCGAGTTTTCTACTTTGAAAATCGCGCCAAAACTCTCCTAACTTCTGCTCAGAAAACCTTTTTTTTCCCCTCGCCCGACCGAGGAGCGGGTCCAGGATTTGTAATATCTAATGCAATTCTGGGAGCCCTCTTTAAAAAGGTGAAATCACAAAATTGCTAGGGCGTTGGGAAGGGCTTGTGCAAGTGCAGGACCCAGAAGCGTAAGGTTCGTTTGGTTTCACCGCTAGTCCCGTCCACGCCCACCTACTGGTTCCGGAACTTCAGTGTGCTCAAAGGAAGTCTGAGGGAACTTGTTTAAAATGCAGATTCACATAGCACAGTCTGGGTTGAAGGCTTAGAATTCATTTTTAACGGACTCTCCAGTGATTCTGCTCTGATTCTGGAGGTAACGTTTAATCAAGCTGGAAATGAGATACTGATCCCAGTCAGAGCCTCTCCTACCTTCCTTTCCACCACCTCCTACTGGTCATGCGCTGTATTACAGCACTGGTGCTCAAAGTTTGGTGCGGTTCACACTCCTCTGAAGAGCTCCTGAAGCAGCCTGACCTCATATCGAGCTCTCGGCTGATTCTGGCACCCACCAAAGCTCGAGAGCCACTCAGGCACCCTAGTTGTTCATCCTTCTTTGCACAGGCGGTCTCTTGCTACTGCCCATTTCCATCCCGCACTGGAGGAGGATATTCCTCCTCCTTTCCATCTCTGATCCCTGTCACACACTGAGGTATAGTCCTTCCCTTAATCTCAGCTGTGTCACTCATCTGGCCCTAATCACACATCCCTCCTAGCATGGGATTGAATCTTTCTTGTGGTTATTTCATTTCCTCACTCCTTTTCATGGAACCTCAGTGTTAGGTGGGTCCCTGGTCACCTAGCATGCGGCAGGGTGAATGGGGGGGGTGGCAAGGGCATAGGAGAGGTACTGAGTGCTGAGGACCAGGCAGGGGCTTGGCCTTGACCAGCTTTTCCTCATCCACAGGGGAAGAGGCTGCTGGAGGTGACAGTTTCATCCATGAGCGGGACCTGGCCTGGCTGCAGCAGGCAGATGGTGAGCAGTTCCCCCCACCCCCGCACCTCCTATCCACAAACTCCTCTGGGATATTAGATCCCGTCCACACCTAGAAGGGACTCCCCAGAGTTCTCTTCTCACCACACCCAGACTCTTGTCATTTCTCCCTCACAAGCCCCGGGTATTGAGCCTTAGTCTCTTTTCTTTCCAGTGGTGGTGGCAGAAGTGACCCAACCGTCGTTGGGGGTAGGCTATGAGTTGGGCCGGGCCATGGCCCTCAATAAGCGAATTCTGTGCCTGTTCCGTCCACAATCTGGCCGAGGTGAGCACTTCAAGCCCTGGATGGCCCCTTCTCCACCCCAGCTTTCTGTGGACCCAGCCCTCAGCTCCTTCCCTGAGGGGGCTCTGGGTACAGTGCCTACCCCCAGAATGGGACAGGGAGGGGAGCGGAGGGGGGGTGGTATGGATGGGAGCCACCGTTACTTTCCTCCACCCTTCTCAGTGCTTTCAGCCATGATCCGGGGAGCGGCAGACGGCTCGAAGTTCCAGGTGTTAGACTATGAAGAAGGACAGGTGGAGGCCATGCTGGATCGATACTTTGAGGCTGACCCTCCTCTAGCAGGCAGCTGTCACCCCTGACCCAACCGCTTGACTTAACCCTGCTCTGTTATGTTCTAATCCCAGACTCTGCCCTAGTGCCCTTCCTGCCTCCTAGCCCCAGTTCCAAATTAAAAGGTATGTTTAAAATTCTAACTTTATGTCTATGAGTGGTGGCGTGGGATCAGTCCTCAGTAATATCCTTTTCCTGCTGCATTTCACTTCAAGATGTAGAGAACATTAAACATTCTGTAGATCCGCAAGAGAGGGTACTATCTAATGCCGTCAAGCTCCTGCCAGGAACACTGAAGAGTATGGGAAGGTTGGGCCGGGGTGGGGGGTGGCTGTTTGTCTCTGATGCTAGGCTGGGTCTGGGGCAAGCGGGCAGGCCTATGCCTGCCCTGAACCACGTAGACTTTCATTTCCCTTTGTCAATTTAGGTCCAGTGGGTCTGCTTTGGACCTTCTCTGAGAACACAAGAGTCTGGAGGTAAAAAAAAAAAAAAAAAAAAAAAAAGTGAACAATGAGGAGGTGGGTGTGTGGAGGGAGTAGGGAGTTGATACTAGCCTTTGGGGACGCACCTGTGTCAGCCTGCTTCCAGAGAAGTATGTGAAAAAGTTTATTCGGTAAACAGAAGGTACTGCAGACACTGGGAATTGCTTCCCTCAACAATGGCAGGAAGGGGTGACTTCACCCCCTTGGCCCCCGTGACTCTGAGGTGGCTCCAGGTGTTCCTGCGTCTTGGCCCTCAGTCATAGGCCTCATCATCATCCTCCTCGTCACCGAAGAAGAAAGCGTCTCGGTCCAGGTTCTCAGACTCGTCATAGGAGAAGCTATCATTGTCCAGCTCCTCATCAAACTCATCCTGCTGCCACTCGGGCACATCATCCTCATCATCTTCCTCCTCCTCCTCCTCTTCATCCACCTCCAGCCCCGAGGAGCTCTGCGGCCTAGCAAGGGAGAGAGCCACACTCAGCCCCAGAAGAAGCCTGGCATCCCCCACTCCCCCGCCATGGCTCTGCCCACCCTACTCACTGACTGCCGGACACATTGGATCCTTTCGCCTCTCGGGCCTCTAATGATGGGCTCTGCAGACCCACCTGGAAGTCCTGGCAAGGAGACAGGGAGATGTGGGAAGTGGGAGAGTAGAGGACATTGGGCCTCTGCCCATCATTCCTTCAATGAACATTCTCTGAGGGCCTACTCCCTCTGCTCTAGGTGCCAGGCTCCCGGCAAGAATGCTCCCACCTCCTCGTCCCTCCCTCATCCCAGGACTCCACAAACCGATGCCTTTGTGAAACGTAACTCAGGCAGTCTCCAGGGACACAGGTTGCGATGGTGAGGCACACCGCCCCCGTGCTTCAGGAGCTGGCAGTGTATGTTCACGTCTTGTCTGCCCAAGTTACTTACTTGTCTGTAAGCTCCCTGAGGGCAGGACTCATAGTTTAGATGCAACATCAGTGTATTAGAGCTGGGAAGAACCTCAGAGATCCCTTACTCGGTGGATCCCAGTCCCCCGGCACCCACTCCTGGGATACTGAGTCTACATCTGAGAAGTATGAAAAAGTTCCCCAAGTGATTTTGATAAGCATCTGGGCAAATACCCTTGATCGGGGCTAACTCTCTTGCAGCACTCACCAGGTGGTTAAGTGGCAGGGTCCAACCACATCCAACAGGCTGGCCTAGGAGCTGGGGCACAAGCCCATGTCTCCAAACACGTTTCACCCTCCCTGCCTTTGCTTTTGGATGCCCCTAGGGCAGGGGCTGTGCTGGGCCCAGGGGGCCCGGGGTCGGGCCACATACCTGGGTAGAATGTTGCAGGATAGCCAGCAGCCTCTCCTGGATCCTCCGGAGCAGCTCCATGCCCGTGCTGAGGCAGTCTGCCCGCAGGAGGCGCAGGGACGAGGCCAGGTCTCTGCACCGCAGCAGCGTCTCCTCTGCAGAGAGGGCAGGGCACAGGAGCTCCCTCCCTTCTAACATTCCTTCCTTCAACAAACACCTACTGAACATCTACCAAGTTCTATCAACACCTACCAGGCATAGCCCTAGATACCTATTCTGGGGGCGGGGGCGGGGGGCAGGCTACATCGTAGCAGAGGGGGACAGATGGTAATCAAACCGGTCAGGTGAAGCCCTTAGGCACCTGATGGCATGAACCACACACCTTCATACCTGACTTTAAAAGGCCGATATACCTGCATCTGTAAGGCTGTGAAGAAGTAGGTGGAGGAAGAGGACAGAGCACAGTGGGGAGCTGGGAGGGGGGTGCTGTTTCACCCACTGTTTGTGGGGGTGGACTGCTCAGAGCGGGGAGGTGGGCAGGAGGTGGGAGTGAGCAGGCAGGGGGCCAGGCCTCACCTAGGAGGATCTGCAGGGCGTTGGTGTGCAGCTCCAGGTTCTCGGTCTGCTGCTCCACCATATCCATGTGCTCTGTGTCCTGGTTGTAGAAGCTGTACACGCAGGCATAGGCCAGCACCTGTGGGAGCCCGAGTCATCCCTTTCCCTGCTCAGGCCAGGGGGCCTCCCTGCTTCCTCATTCCCTCCATCCAGGCAGGTTAGAGGAAAGCGGCCCAGCCCACCAGAACCCCTTGGCACATCCCCCGCACCCCCTCCCCGGCCCGCACCACCACCACCTTGCGAGCCTGCTCCAGGCCCCGGCAGGCGTCACTGAGGAAGGTGAAGGATTTGGGTGGGGGCACCTCCTGGATGGCAGACACGCGGTTCCGCAAGCTCATGGCGAACTCCTGTGCAGGCGAAGGCGGATCAGCGCTGCTGCGTGCAGCCCTCCCCCACCCGGTCAGAACAGCACCCACCCAATTTGGATCTTTGGCCCCTGCCTGGCCATCCACCCCAGCCCTCTGACCTTCTCACCGACACCACTGTTTCCTCCCTGCTCACCCGGGCCTGGTGATGGAAAGTACACCTCTCGTTATAGTCCTGAAACCGCTTCTCCTGGCGAGCTGCTTTGCTTACCTGGTAAGGGCAGGTTGAGAGGGCTCTAGGGTGCTTTGCTGGGCAGGATGGGGTTAACACACTAGGTACCCTGCGTGGAGGCCTTCTGACACCTCACCCAGACCTCATCATTTAATCCTAACTCTGTGAAGCAGGTCACATTATTATCCCCTGGTACAGGTGAGGCTGAGGTGTGGGCAAATGCCCTGGCAGTGGTGCCAGGCTCTTGACGCACGGCACCTGCTCTGCTCTGGCCTGGTGCCTCCTGAGAATATAGACCTCCCAGGACAGAACTTCCAGCACCTGTAGGCCCAGGTGGCTTCTGTCTTCCCACTGAGCCTCTGTCCCAACAGCTGTTCAGCTGCTCAGGACACCCAGGGCCCAGCAGCAGCATCCCATCCTGACTGCCCTTGGGCCTCCTCCTGGCCCCGGCCCTTACCATGGCAGAGCAGTTGTAGTAGTCTTTGTGACTGGGCTTCCACGACTTGAGGCAGCGCCAGCAAAATCCATGGTTGCATTTGGCACACGTCATGCTATGGAGGAAGCTGGCTGGTCAGAGGGCTCCTGGCCGGGGCCACATCGGGAACACCAAGGGCTTGGGTGCCCCACGGAACATGCCCCTGGCCCCTCCATGCCCTTACAGTCTCCTTAACCTCATCAATGCCTACTGAGCACACCCTTGCTTCTGAGCCCCTTACAGTGCAAACTTCAAAGCGGGGGTGGGGTGCCTGGGTGGCTCAGTCAGTTGGGTTTCTGACTTGGGCTCAGGTCATGATCTCTCATTTTGTGCGTTCCAGCCCCTCAGCATCAGGCTCTCTGCTGTCAGTGCAGAGCCCGCTTTGGATCCTCTGTTCCCCTCTCTCTGCCCTCCCCTGCTTGTGCACATACCTCTCTCTCAAAAACGAATAAACATTTCAAGAAATTAAAAATTAAAAAAATAAAGGCGGGGGAAGGAGCATTAAGACGCAGGAGTCACTGGGGGCGCCCAGGTGGCTCCGTCGGTTAAGCGTCCAACTCTTAATTTCAGCCCAGGTCATGATCTCACGGTTCACGCATCTGGCTCTGCACTGACAGCGTGGAGCCGTCTTGGGATTCTCTCTCTCTCCCTCTCTTTGCCCCTTCCCTGTCCACGCTCTCGCTCTCTCAAAATAAATTAAAAAAAAAAAAGATGCAGGAATCACTGGAGGCCGCCTCCTTTGTTCAGCTCTGTTCAGCCCCACAGCCCCTCCGTACCACCAGGCCTCCCACCCTCTCCCATGCTCTCTGACCCCACCAATGACCAAAGTACCCCCTCTTACTGTAGACACCCCTCATTCTTCTCAATGGGAGCCTGGCAGCTGGGACAGCGCTTGGAGATGAGCTTGGCCAGGTGCTTGCTCTGAGCCTCCACACTCATGCCATCATAGTAGCCGCCATCATCGACCCACTGGGACATGTGGCCACAGCTGGCAGGGTAGTGCGCCTAGGGCAAGAGGGGAGGACATGGCTGAGCTCTAACCAAGGGTGACACTGCGAGTGTGTGAGGGAGGGAGGTCACAAGTGGAGGACTACAGGAGGAGGAACAGAGCTCAGCCAGGTGACAGCATGTGAGGACAAGACATGGTGTGTGTGTGTGTGAGGGGGGGGGTGTGGCAGAGCGGAGTGCTGGCAGAGGAGAGGTACAGGCCTTGCTCAGGGGCAGGGCTGGGCAGGCACCCACCTCGGGGAAGCTACAGTTGAAGCAGGAGGCCCAGCCACATTTAGAGCAGGTGGTCCCGCAGCCCAAGCCCTGGCGGCACAGGATGCGGTCACAGCCCTGGGGGTTGGTGCACCACGTCAGGTTGGAGCAGCTCTCCACGTAGCCACGCAGGAGGGCCTTCTCGTACTATGGGGGCATAGGTGCCACCAGGTGAGGGCATGGCTCTCCAGGATGCCACACCTCCAGACCCACCCTCCCCCCACCACCGGCACCCAGAATGTGGGCCCACCCCCTGGGGCCTGCCCCTCTGGCTGTACACCGAATCCTCCTGCAGAGGAGGGACTACCTTGGAGATGACGTCTGGAGAGGAGACAATGGCCCGAATGAAGGCTCCAGTGGGCTGTGCAGGGCAGTCGGCAATGGGACAGGTGCAATTCAGCACAAGGTTCTGCTCAATCCGAGTTGTCAGATACTCATTCCAGCAAGACTGGAGGGGAAAGGAGGGGCTGCTTAGGGACAGTAGGGGAGCAGCACAGGAGGACATCTTGGACTGGTAATTTTCCTAGCACCCCCCTCCTGACTATGGAAGGCCAGAGACAAGCCTGCTTCTGGAGCAACCTCAAAACTGACCCTAATCTTTCTGGCTTCTATGGGTTTTCCTGGGATTGGCCCAAATCACAGTTGCCTTTGAGGATGTGTGGGCCAGGATAGTGGCCTCATTTTAATTATTGTTGAGATGGACATGGAAGGAATGGGTAAGACATTCAGGACAAAGGACATGATTCAAGTTCTAAGAAAGATCTGGAGAGAGCAAGAAGGCCAGAGAGGAAGGAGGCCTGGGGCAGTAGGGTGCCTTTTCCCTGTGGGGTAGCTGGCCTTGGACACTGCAAACACCGCTGTGGCCTCTCCTCCCAGCTCCATCTGCTCACCTAGCTCCTTGGTGCTCCCATCTTCCCAGACTCAGCCTCTTCTCCACAAAAAAGCCTCACCCACTGAACCCCCCACCCATCCTGGTCACGGGTGTCGGAACCCTCATATCTCTTGGATTCTCTTCTAGCTCCCATGTCACTGCACCACCCTAAACCAGGCCTTTATCCCCTGACCCCTAAACTGCTTGTCCCCATAAACGGTCTTCCTACCCAGATCCCTCCAAGAAAGGTACTAAACAAAACAAAACCCTTTTTATGGTGAAATAAAGCCAGATAAGTTGGGAAATTGAGTGCAGAATTCCTGCATTTTTGAGAGAAAACAGGAAAATACTCCAAATTCAGACTTCATGCTTGCAGGCATACGGGCACAACAGGGCCCCTTACAGCCACAGAGGACAAAGGCTGGCAGCTGGGTTTGGAGCCCATCCCACTCCCCTAAGGAGCCCCTCTGCTGTTGGCTTGCTCTCTCTTCTGCCGCTTCTGCCGTCCCCCCTGCCCAGCCCACCGGGAATGCAGTCTCCGTCCAGCCTGTACTCCCCTCCCACACCTGCCAACCCTGCCTGTCACTCAAGGCTCACACGGGGAACACCCCCCCACCCCCCACAGCCCCCATCGACAGCTCCAAACCCAGGACTTCCCTTCTCTGAGTTCCTTTACATTTCACTGTGCCGCTCAGCTGTGACTTAAACATAGGCTCCTCCTTGGCTGGGACATCTCCAATTAGCCTGTTTTTCTCACTTTCCCTGTCGTTCCATCTCTACAGGGGGATCTGTACAGCTCAGCACTCTGGACCTGCTTCTCTCTCTCTGCAGGATGCCAGCTAGGCCTCTCCACTTAATTCCAAATTCTGCTGTCCAGTCCCACACAGGTATCCAACAAGAAGCTCAAACTTCACATGGTCAAAACAGACTTAATTTTCCCTCAAAAACCTGCCCTCCACACCCAGCCCCAGCCCCAACAGCTTGCTAAATTCAGTAGAAGATGACATATCTCATCCACCCAGATGCTCTGGTCAGAAGCCCAGGAAGTACCCTTGATTCCTTTGTCCTAAGCCCCCCATCAGCTCCACCAAGCCCTGTCAACTCTGCCTCCTGATGTACCCCAATCTGTCCCCTTCTCTCTTCACTGCAAATGCTGGGAAAACACCCACCGCTTCCTGCCTCTTTATACAACAGTCTCCCAACAGGTGCCCCTGCTTCCACACAAGATCTGCCCAAGCCTTTCTTCCACACATGGTGATCTTTTAGAAAATGAAAATCAGATCCAATTACTCCCCTGCTTAACTCCATCGTGGCTTTCCATAAAGTCAAGCCCACTGTATGCCAATCCCAACCCCACTGGGTCCGTCTCCCTCCCAAATCTCTCCCTCCACTGTCCCACCACATCACTGTGCTTTAGCCACCAGTCTCAGCTTCTTTGCAATTGCTGTCCCCTCTGTCTGCCACGCTCTTCCACCAAATAGTCACCTCTTCAAGGACAGCCTTCCTTGGCCTCCCCAGTCTAAAGTCCCTGACAGGGACTCTCCCCCCACTCCTCACCTCAGTCACTTCCTATGACATGACCCTGTTGTTATTTCCTTCCCCTCACTTGTCATAAAAGCATGAGGGAGGGCCCTGGAGCAAGACTGCCAAAGTCCAAATCCTGACCTTGGGCAGGTGACTTCTCCTCCAGGCGCCTCCATCTGTCACCAGCAAAATGGGGATGGTAAAAATACTGACCTCACACAACTTTCACGGGAATTAAGCAAGATAATGCATATATAACAGCAGAACGGCCCAGAATGCATCCCCCATAAATATTAGCTGCTGATATTATTAGCCCTTGGGTCATTTCTGGCTTGGATTTTCCCACCCCCTCATATAGCACCCGGTGCTGTGCACACAGTGAGTTCATGACAAACATTAGTTGAATGAAAAAGTGAAAGTGGGAAGGAAATAATTAAGAACCAGGAAAAGGGGGGCACAGGAAACCGTGTGAGAAAAGCAACTTGAAGCAGAGCAAAAAAGGAAGGAGGAAAAGTACACGTACACACACATGCCAATGCACACGTCCCAGATCACCCACCACTGGGGAGACGCTGTTGGGAGAGGCAGCTAGATTCAGGGCAACAAGCGCGCTCATCCTGTTAAGTTGATGTGTTTGGGCTTGGCATCAGTTCTAAGAGCTGTGAGGCAGGGAACATGGGACACTCAGCACTCTGGTCCCCTGCACCTCAGCCCCTCTCCCCCGCCACTGAAGACAACTCACTCCCCCATCTACAGCCTCCTCTGCTCAGTTGTACAGTAGCAAGATCTGGCTTCCCATAATTCCCTTGACTTCTGTGCTATTCTCATGTTCTGAGATAAAGGGACTTGAATGATAATTAGGAAACATAAACCTATAGTCATCATCAATGTAATAACACTTCTCATTTATGAAGTGCCTTGATGTATATTTTACATGTATGCGTGTGCTACCCATCTATCTATCGATCTATCGATCTATCTATCTATCTATAGTTCTCAAACCTGGCTGAACACTGGAGTCACCTGAGGAATTTTTAAAACTTCAGATGCCTGGGTTTCACCTCCAGAGATTCCAATTTAACAGTTTGAGCATGAGGACTTTTTAAAAGCTCCCAGTGATTACAATATGCCACCGGCATATTTTAGCATATTATTAGCATATTCACCTATTAAAACTTTGCCACTGCCAAAGTTTTAGAGCCACTTATACATTTCACTGGATCCTAACAACAACCACTCTTCAGAGTGTTGAGGCTAGGGGTGCCACTTTTAGATGACAAAACCAGTTTCAGAGGGACGAAGAGCCTTGTCCGACACTGCCCAGGTTAGGAAATGGCAATGCTGGGCTAGAAGCCCAGAGTTCATGAGGAATTGTGTGGGGCAGGAGAGGGGCAGAAGAGGGGCAGAAGAGGGGCAGGAGAGGGGCAGGAGGGGCCTCACCTTGCAGCAGTAGTGCATGCAGCAGAGAGAGGGCAAGTCGTCGTCAGGCTCCAGGGGGCTGACACAGACAGGGCAGTGGTCAGGGCGTGCGGGGGCCTCCTGGGCCTGGGGTACACACAGCCCGGCTGCCAGCAGCAGTGGCTCAGGGTTATCACTGTAGCTCTGCAGCAGCTGTTCAGCACCCCAGTGGGAATGAGCCAAAAGGTGCTGAGCCACATCTGCCTCTAGGTTCAGCGTCTCTTGCACCTGCCGCACCGTCTGCTCCATCAACCCTTCTACCTCCTGGGGGCTCATGGTGCGGCCTGCAGGCAGCTGGAGAGACGCCAGGGCAGCCACAGCTTCTGGGCTTGAGGGAAGAGGAGATTCAGCAATCAATGTCCCTGCTCTGCTTATCTACTAAATGAACCCCACCATGGCCCTCAGCTCCCCACTTGCGCACCCCTGCTTGCGCCTGCCTAACCAACCTAAGGGTAGCCACCCAAACCAACTGTCAGAGCTGCTTTCCACAGAAGCGTTTGTAAGTGGCGAGTGGGGCTGGTTGTCACAATGATCTCTAACACCCCAGGAATCTGGTAGGCAGGCATCGGGAAGCAAACTGACCCACAGTGGATGGGATAATCCCACCATAAGCCCCACCTAAAACAGCAGCAACACATCTGGGGAGAAACTGGAGTCTGTGGCCTTACCACTCAAAGTATGGTCAGTGGGTATCCCCATTAGTATCACAGGGAGCTCTACTGAATCAGGACCTGCATTTTAATAAGATCCCCAGGTGACATGTGTGCAAGTGAAAGTTTGAGAAAGATTTCTCTAGAGAACTCACTTTATACACAGTGCAGGCAGCAGGCATAAAAGTTGTGCCATAACAACTTCTAGTGAGCTGAATGTGATATAACAAGCTTTAGGGGTGCCAGCTAATTAGGGGGATCCTATGACAAATTCCTCTGTAGAACAGGCTTCTTGAAGACTAGAGTTTGTACATTTCATTGAGCAGAGCATAATCAGCACTCAATACACAGTTGTATGATACTGCATTTTTGCTTAGAATGAGAGTTATCTATACAGAAGCTTATGTGTCTGGGCCCCTTGCCTATGGGCTGACTCTAGGAGAATGGGGACAGCAGGGCCCCTGATTAGGAAGGCAAAGAAGGGGTGACGGTGCTGACAGGGGGAATGAGGACTGGCAAAGTGGGAGAAATGACAGAGGCAGGGAAAATGGGGTACACAAAGACAGAAATGAAGTGCTTTTTCACAAAAGAGCCTGGCCTTGGCACTAAAACTCCCGTGTCACTGCAGTGCCGTCTGTCCCTGGGAGCCCAGCCCTCCCTGCTGGCTTGGAGCCCTAGCAGCAGGGAACGGGGCTGGGGACAGCTACCTAGGCTTGGAGGTCTTGGCGGTCTCGTTGCCGCAGAAGGGGACTTCTGCCTGACCCCGGCAAGGCCCCATAGGCTCTGGGGTGGCATACATCAGGATCTGGGGCCGGTCGTCACGCCGTTCCACATAGCCCTGGCCCAGGAGGTGCAGGATGCAAGAAAGGACGTCTGTACTGGTACAGGCCACGCCTCCTGCGACAGCACGGCCCAGGCTCCCCGGGGGGTTTGGACCCTTCTGCCAGGCCTCCAGCACCTAGATGGGTGGAGAGGAAACAGGCAGGCCACATTTACCCAGAGAGGCCGGCATGCCTGGGTTCAATGCTCTGCTCTTTCACTTACTAGCTATGTGACTATGGATAAGTTACTAACTCTCATGCCCCACTCTTCTTACCTGTCAAATGAGAATAAGAGTAAATAATAATAATAATAATAATAATAATAATAATAATAATACCACCACCACCATCACCACCCCCATTAGACTGTTGTGCAGATTAAATGACCTAATCATGCAAACTCTTGGAAAAAGGCCTAGTATACAGTAGACACTCATGTCTTGCCTCTGCCTGCTGTCTAACAAACTGCCCTGTCAGGAATAGAAAACTCCGACAAAAATGTCACTCTACAAGGTCTCATACTGACAGAGTTTACCTTCCCTTGTGATGATCCCTGGCTCCAAGCCCCGACCCTGAGCATGACTCCCTCCCTCCCGTAACTTCACGGTCCCCTGGGCCTACCAGACAAACCAGCTGATCAATGTGGAGGCCCTTTTCCCCATGGACTTTGAGAATACGGACAATAAGACAGCTCAAGAGGTTCCTCTTCTGTTCCAGAGTTCGGCCCTCATCCTTCTCTACATTCAGGTATGTCTGGGGAGGTATCAGCCACAGGGCCTCCCCACAGCGCTGGGGCTCAGGCGCCCGAAGCCGCAGCACACCTGGAACTCATTCCGTTAGCACCCGAGGAGGGGAAGGGGGAGGTGAGTGGGGGCAACCCCATTCTCATTCCCTACCCCACGCCCACCATGAGAGACCCACCCTCCAGGAGCAGAGGCACAGGCCAGCCCCCAGTGACCTACCCCTGTGTGGAAAGTCCTGACCCTCATGCAGGGTCAAAGGGCCATTCTCAGAGGTGAGGGGCAGAAGTGCCTGGAGCAGTAGCTCTGGGGTGAGGTCAGAATTCTTCAGCAAGGTCTCTACAGACACCTCCTGGTGAGGAGAAACAGAGTCAGTCAGGAGCAGAGAATCAGCGGGGGAAGGATGGAAAGAAGGAACAGAGTTTAGGAGAACAGGAGGGACAGACAGGAAAAGAGAAGATAGAGAGAGCCTAAGGAGCCGAGGCACCTCTGTCTGATTGAAATGCAACAGCAGCCACATCTGCATGGTGGACACGTGCAGGGTCTGGTCCCCAAACTTCAGCTCAGCCCGGCCCAGCCACGTCCACTGCAGTCGCCGATGTGGTCCCATGTCCAGGACTGGGTGATTCTGACCTGGGAAAGTGCCAAGGAGAAGAGTAGAGATAAAGAGCAGGGGAAATGAGGGGGTTAGAGGCTGAGGCAAGGGTGTGCCATTAGTCAAGCTCTGTTCCTGCTAATCTCTGTGGGGAGGAGGGCCCCACAGAAGTGACTTGTCAAGCTTCCAGAGCTCAGCTTCCTCCATGTCTGCCCCCCCTGGCAAGCTACACATATCTGGGAGCCCACCCTGTGTCTCGCCCTACGCCAGGCTGGCTCCATGGAAGAAACACTGGAGAGAAGAGACCTGAGTTTTGCCCTCAAGTTGCTGACAGTTTCAAAGATCCACTAGGCTGGGGCGCCTGGGTGCCGCAGTCGGTTAAGCGTCCGACTTCAGCCAGGTCACGATCTCGCGGTCCGTGAGTTCGAGCCCCGCGTCAGGCTCTGGGCTGATGGCTCGGAGCCTGGAGCCTGTTTCCGATTCTGTGTCTCCCTCTCTCTCTGCCCCGCCCCCGTTCATGCTCTGTCTCTCTCTGTCCCAAAAATAAATAAACGTTGCAAAGATCCACTAGGCTGTATCTCTTCCTCCTTCTGTGTCACAGCTCAGGCATGACGAGCCTGGATATTCGCTCATACTAGAAAGCAAGAATGCCGTCAAAGGAAGAGAATATCGAAAGGAGCCAATCTGAGAGATACTCTCTGGCCAAAGATGGGACAATTGGAACATCAAAAAAATAACACCTGTGCTGGACTGAGACATGTGAAATATCTTAAAATCCATGCGTTCATAATGACATTTAAAAAAAAAAAAAAGATTTCACCGTTTATCTTTGGAGGATGCTAGAGAACAGTATTTTGAAAACTGGTTAAAAATAAGGGGGGAGGAAGAGAGAGTCAAGCCTTTCCTGTATAAACGGTACTTCAGAATAACCAAAAAGTCACTGAGAGGAAGTTTCTCTTTATAGAGAAAACATTCCAGCTCAGATATGAAGGAATGGTGAGACTAGAATGGTGCTAGTTTGTAACCCTTAGTGAAATGATAGAGCTAGGCAATGACAACGAATGACTGCCTAGTGGAAAGCTGACAGGAAACCATATAAAGCACAGATCACACTTGCAATGCTAAAATTCACTGCTCCATTTTCACATCACAGAGACAGGTAGATGTCACACGCCTCCTGGTGGGAGAACACAATACCACCTACAAAGAGTTCTTGCCCAAGAAATCAGACCCACATCAGAATAAACTTCTACATCTAAGTAACTGTTTTTAGGAAATGAAAGAAACAGAGGAACATGCTAGAGGACACCACGTGGATATGGTCAGCGGAAATCTGGCCTGTAGACAACTCCGTGTGGCAAATAATCCAGTTCCCTGCACAATTATAAGGGAGCAAAAAAGGAAAAGCAGGACCTATACATTAATGGAGACGGAAAACAGAATTCAATCAAATTAAGGTGTGGGCTTTCTTTGGATCCTCCATAAAGAAAAAACTAATTTTGAAAACTTGAGAAAACGGGAGGAATATGAACACTTCACCATTTGATATTAAGAATTGTTATTAATTTCACAAAGTTTGATCACTGTAGTGCCTTTGCTTTTAAAAAGACAATCCTTGGGGTGCCTGGGTGGCTCAGTAGGTTGGGCATCCGACTTCGGCTCAGGTCATGATCTCGCAGTTTGTGGGTTCGAGCCCCGCATTGGGCTCTATGCTGACAGCTCGGAGCCTGGAGCCTGCTTCGGATTCTATGTCTCCCTCTCTCTCTGCTCCTCCCCCACTCATGCTGTCTCTCTCTGTCCCTCAAAAATAAAATAAAACATTAAAAAAATTTTTTAAATAAATAAATAAAAAGAGAATCCCTGCGGTGCCTGGGTGGCTCAGTTGATTGAGCATCTGACTCTTAATTTCAGCTCAGGTCACGATCTCATGGCTCGTAGGTTTGAGCCCTGTGTTGGGCCCTGTTGAGCCCTGGCAGAGCCTGCTTGGGATCTTCTCTCTCCCTCTCTCTCTGCCCCTCTCCCACTTGTTCTCTCTCTCTCTCTCTCTCTCTCTCTCTCTCTCTCTCTGCCTCCCTCCCTCCCTCAAAATAAATGAATAAACTTGAAAAAAAATTTAATGGTAACTTTAAAAAAAAAAAGAGAGAGTGAATCCTTATCTTTTAAATTTGAGAGCTGGGGAAAGTGGGTGGGAGTACAGAAGAAAGGAGATTGGTCATGTATTGACCCACGTTGGTACACTGGAGTCTATCCTGCCTACTTTTGTGTATGTCTGAAATTTATAATAATAATTTTTTTTTTTAATTAGGGTGAAGGTAAACTGATAGAGTTGTCCATCAATACTCCCTCAATGAAGAGACTTCTAAAGGATGTACTTTAGGGAGGAGATTGAACTCAGAAGGATCAAGATGCAAAAGGATTAGTGACAGAAACAGCTAGTATGATAGCAAATCTACACACCAACTGAATAAAACAATAATAATAATAATAAATTTTGGGAAGTAAAAAAAAGATAGTCCTAAAATATCAAACAATAGTAATGAGTAAGATGGGAGTGAGAGCTGGAGTTAAGATTTTCTCTTGGTCCTCTTATTGTTCAGGTACAAGTCAAACATACAGGTTAAAAACATAAGGGTAATCAACTACAGAAATAGAATGTCCAAAATATGTAGACACAAAAAAGGAATTAGGTAAAATACAAAAGGAGAGGGGAAACAATGCACAAAAACCCAGGGTGGAAACATATCTGTAAAGGTGTTCAATTTACTATTCTCCTTTCAACTGTACATATGTTTTATATATTCTTTTTTATATATTAAATAACTAAAATTTCAAATTATAAGAAGAGTAAACTAAAATGTAAGAGGTTAGCAATAAAAGCCAGATATATCATTACTCATAATCATTATGAAGAGGCTAATAAAATTGACAACCCAAAAGGAGAGACTGTTAGGTTGAATACAAAACAAATTCTAGGTATTTGTAAGATACATGCCTAAAATAAGAGTATGGCAAAGTTAAAAGTAAATGATACTGGGGGAAATTCTGATGAGAGCAGAATATAGGCATGGTTTGTACCTACCCAATAGACTGCTTATCAATAGTCACAAAGGAAAAATATTAACTATACAGTGGGAAATCAAACAACCTCTTGACCAGGTTGTCAAAATTCACATCAAAAAAGAGAAACAAATGGAAACTATATGCTTCCAAATGAAATGTGGAGAAGAACTTAATATCATTTACTTAGGATTCTGGCTGGGAATGCATAACCTGAATCTAATTATGAGGAAATATACAAACTTAAAATGAAGAAAGTTTAGAAAAAAAAACTTTACTTTTATTTTTTAAAAATTTATTTATTTATTGTGAGAGAGAGTGTGTGTGAGCAGGGGAGGGGCAGAGAGAAAGGGAGAGAGAGAATGATTTCGTATGGGGCTCAATCTCACATACCATGAGATCACGACCTGGGCCAAAATCAAGAGATGGACACTTAAATGACTGAGCTACCCAGATGCCCCTAGAAAATTTTAAATGACTATATTCTCCAAAGGTGTCAATGTCATAAAAGACAAAAAAAGGCTGAGGAACTGTTCCAAATTAAGGAGACTAGAGACATGACAACTGAACATAATAGATGATCCTAAATTGAATGTTGTCTTCAACTAAAAAAAGACATTATAGAGTCGATTGACAAAATTGGAATGTGGAAGGTAAAGTATTATAGCAATGTTAAATTTTTGAAACTGATAAATGAATGATTATTATATAAGAGAACACCATGATTCTAAGGAAATATATATTAAAGTACTTAGAGGCAAAAGGCCAGCATATATGCAATTTACTCACAGTGGTCTGGGGGAAGAAAGGGTGTGTGTGTGTGTGCGCGCACACACACATAAATACACATTTTATAAATGTATATATACACAAAGAGCAAATGATAAAAGCAAATAGGGCAAAATGTTAACAAAAGGTGAACATGGATAAAGAGTATATGAGTGTTCTTTGTATTATTTTCTGTAAATTTGAAGTTATTTCCAAGTAAAAAAATTTTAAGTAAAAGGATAACTGAATTGTCCATCTAAAATGGTTAAAAATGGAGGGGGTGCCTGGCTGGCTTAGTCAGTGGAGCATATGACTCTTGATTTTGGGGTTGTGAGTTTGAGCCCCAAGTTGGGTGTAGGGACTACTTAAAATAAAATCTCAGGGTGCCTGGGTGGCTCAGTCAGTTAAGCATCTGACTTCAGCTCAGGTCATGATCTCACGGTTCGTGGGTTCAGGCCCCATGTCAGGATCTGTGCTGACAGCTCAGAGCCTGCAGCCTGCTTCTGATTCTGTGTCTCCCTTTCTCTCTGTCCCTCTCCTGCTAGCACTCTGTCTCTCTCTCTCAAAAATAAACAAAAAACATTAAAAAGTTAAAAAAAATCAGATCTTAAAAAATTAAAATGGCAATTTTATGTTATTCATATTTCACCACAGTAAAAGAAATCTAAAAGAATTATCAATCCCTCTTTAAAAAGTAAAAGGATAGAAAGAGATATTCTGGAAAATCACTAACCAAAGAAAGCTGGTATTTAATAATACCAGATAAAAATAGACTTTGAGAGAAAAAGCTTTACTAGAAAGAAAGGAGATGATTTCATAATAATAAAGTTGAGGGGCACCTGGGTGGCTCAGTTGGTTAAGCATCCAACTCCTGATTTTGGCTCAGGTCATGATCTCATGGTTCATGGGATTGAGCCCCACATCGGGCTCCCTGACAGCAAGGAGCCTGCTAGGGATTCTCTCTCCCTCTATCTCTGCCCCTCCCCTGCTCTCTTTCTCTCTCAAAATTAACAAGTAAACTTTTAAAAAAGTTTAATTAACTATGAAGATTCTAAACCTGCATAGTCCATTATGATAGCCACATGTGGCTAAACTGGCTAACTAAACAAAGTTAAACATTCAATTCCTCGGTTGCACTAGTCACACTTCAATAGCCACAAATGGCCATCATACCAAACAGTGCAGAAAAGAACTTTTCCATCACTGCAGAAAGTTCTGGACAGTACTGTTGAATGATTTAAAACTTTTATCTAATAACATAGTCAAAAAATATATAAAGTGGGGTGCCTGGGTGTCTCAGTTGGTTAAGCATCTAATGCCTGACCTCAGTTCAGGCCTCAATCTCAGGGTCATTATTCATACCCTGTGTGGGGCTCCATGCTGAACATGAAGCCTACTTAAAAATATAGTTAGTTAGTTAGTTAGATAGATAGATAGACAGATAGATAGATAGATAGATAGATAGCAAAACTGACATGATGAGAAGTTTAAAAATTCACTATCATAATAGATCTTAATACACCTCTCTCAGTAATAGAACAGGCAGACAAAAATGAGTAAGGTTTGTAAGATTTGAACAATGTAATTAAGTCAATTTAATGGAATATGAATAAGCCTATAGCCAGCAGCTGAAGAATACATATTCTTCTTAATCACACATGGAACATTTACAAAATGTGACTATCTACTAGGCCATAAAGGAAGTCTCAACATATTGCAAAGATTCAGAATCACAGAAACCAGGTTCTTTAGCTACAATGGAATGAGGGTCAAAATCTAAAATAAAAAGACAACTAAGCAAAGAAAAACTGGTTTGGGAAATTTAAAATATGCTTTTAAATTTTTTTTTTCAACGTTTATTTATTTTTGGGACAGAGAGAGACAGAGCATGAACGGGGGAGGGGCAGAGAGAGAGGAAGACACAGAATCGGAAACAGGCTCCAGGCTCTGAGCCATCAGCCCAGAGCCTGACGCGGGGCTCGAACTCACGGACCGCAAGATCGTGACCTGGCTGAAGTCGGACGCTTAACCGACTGCGCCACCCAGGCGCCCCTAAAATATGCTTTTAAAAAATTAATAGACCAAAGTAGAAATAACAATGGAAATTAGAAAACTCTTAGAACTTAAAAATACCAAATACTAACATCCTACATAATAAAAACTTAGGCAACATCCCAAATGTCCATCAACAGCAGAAAGGGCAAATATATTCATACAATGGAAATGAATCAGTAACTCAAAGAAAAAAGTAGTGATAACTGACAACCTGGATAGCTCTCACAGATACTAAGCTGAAAGAAACTGGACACAGCAGAATACATACCCTATTATTCCATTTATATGATGTTCACATACAGGCAAAAATCTATGGTACTAGGAGGCAGAAGGTTTCTCTTGGAAGAAGATACTAACTAGAAAGGGACATACGTGAAGAAGTATTCTGGGGTGCAGGAAATGCTCTGGGGGTGGTTATGGGAGTGTATAAGTACATACAATTCATTAAGTCACAGCTAAGATTTCTATACTGTACTGAAAACTAAGTATACCACAATAAAAACAAATCTAAAAAAAATCCAAAAACCAAAAAAACTTACAGAATGCAGCTAAAGCAATATTGAGAGGGAAATGAATACCCTTAAATGTTTTTACTTGGAAAGAAGCCTGAAAAGACTAAAAGTTAAGTAGGCATGCAACTTGAAGTTAGAAAAACAGAACAAATTCATACAAAAGTGAGAGCAATAATGAGAGATACTAATAAAGATCTAACCCACCTTTTCACCCTTCCCTAGGAGACTGCTCTGCCTAGAGACCATTTTTGTTCATATCTACACATTTCTGTCCACAGGTCCTCTCCACTTCCTCTCCTGCCACCCCAAATCTCACCCCAATCTCCAATTGCCTGTCCCTATCTCCTCACTCTGGCTGTAGAAATTGGAGAAGTGGTCAAGGGCATCACAGAATTCAGTGGGAAGGCACTTTCTGGGATGGTACAGGTAGCAGAGTGGGGAGACCGGCCAGCAGCGTGGTGACAGGACCAGTATGGAAACTGTTGGACTTGAATCTTCGATAAATAGTTCTTTCTCAGCCTCCTCTTCCTCTGCTTCCTCCTGAGAGATAGAAGGATTTCAAGGGCTCTTGGGCTCCCTTCTTTGGTCTAGTCTTTTGCTCTCCTATTCTCCCTCTCATTTCCCTTCCTCTTACCTCTTCTTCGTCCAGGCCCTGTTCTTCCTCATTCTCCTGCTCCAAGAGCAGCTTGTCAAGCCGCTGGAGCTGGAAGAGGTGGAACTGGTGCTGCAGCTCCTCGGACATGCTCAGGCTCCGCAGCATCTGCTGGGGGAGGCGGTTGGGGAAGCAGAGACCGATCTGCTCCAGCACGGCCCCCTCCAGCCAGCTCGAGCCCAAGCTCAGGAGACGGTCTGCCATGTAGTGCCTGCAGTGTCACACACAGGCCGGGCCGAACCTCAGTGTGGGCACTCCACCCTGCTTCCCCTCTTCCTCCCTGCTCCCTTTCCACCAGTGCCATGGCCATCTCTGTATCTTAGTCCCTCCTCCTCCATCTTCTCTCCAAGACTCAAATCTTCACCCTTTCTAGACTCTAGGTCTCCCCTCCCCTACCTCTCAGACCTGCACTCACTGGTAGAAGTGCTCAAAAGTAGTAGCCAGCTCCAGGCCAGAAAGGACCATGATGGGCTCCAGGTGCCGCTGAAGCCTCCCCAGCATTTCCACTCCAGGGGCTCCACCAACCAGGCCGCCCTGGATCTGCTGGTCGATGTGCCTGGCAAACTGCTCACTTATCTGGGGGCAATGGAAAGGGCACAGGCCAACCATGAAGAGGGAGTGGAGCAGGAGAGTGGGCAGTGAGAGGAGGCGAAAGGCAGAGAAAGAAGCCAGCTCTCAGTGGTAACCAGGAGGCTGGTAGTACTCACGTGAGCAGCGGTGAGGAAGGACTGCTGTAGCAACGCGCCAGAGAAGCCACTGCGCAGAGCCAGCGTGAAGGCTGCCCGAGGCCCAAAGAGCTCTGAACCTGCTCTCTGCAAGTGCTCATAGAGTTTGCAGTACCGAGGCACGAAGTCGGGAGCCCTCCAGGCTGCAGCCAGGAACCTGCTGACCTGAGAAGAGAGGAGAAATAGCATAAAAGGTGTGGTCCCACATGCAATAGCCTAGCAGCCCTGCCCCGCCTCCCACTGCACTTCCTTCCACTCACCTGCTCTTGCACCACGCTCAGCCAGCACTGGGTTATGTTCCTCAGGCTGCTGCTTGGAAGAACTGGTGAAGGCCCGGGGCTCCGATCCCGGCCCTTACTGTTCTTGCTGACTGTGGAGACAGAGGGCAAAGGAAGGGGTTTCATCTCAGCCCCTGAGTGAATCTAGGGGATCTTGGGTACTGACCCCTGGAAAGGTGTGCACAGAGCAGTCAGGAAAAGTAAGATCCAAGAGGGGAAGGAGCCAGGTATCACCACTGGCCAGATTCTCAGCTCAACAGGCCATGGCTGGGACTTACTAGGCCGAGTGGATGGTTCAGGAGAAGGCCCAGGCGGAGGCTCTACATGCACCAGCAAGTGACAAAGGCGACGAACTCGAGAGGCAAAGGATGCCGCTCGGCTCAGGGGGTTCTGAGAGCTCTCCCTTTGCTCTAAGTACTGATCCAGCAGCCATCCCAGGGAACTCACACCTTCCGCATCTAAAAGAAGACACAGACCAGAAACAGCTGATGGGTAATAGGGGAACAGATAGCCCAGGAAGAGGAGAGAAAAGGCCCAATTATACAAAAAGCCTTGGTTGGGGCGGGCAGCCAGGTCAAGCCCTCCCATCACCAAGGCTTACTTCATTGGGAGTCTAGGGGTACGCTAACAGGTTGGGGGTGGGGTAGAGAAGATTCAAATACCCAGTAGTCCCTGGGGCAGGAAGGAGAGGAGCACTGAGGTGACAGGCCTTCGGGGATAAAGACAGGGACCAAGATAACCAAGAGCATTAACTCAGGTGATCCCTGGGAACAATTATGAGGAACTGGTTAGTGGGGCCAGGGGTCGCGATGGTTACCAGGGGAGGTGATGTTCTGCACCAGGGGGCTGACCAGGGCCTCCCAGCAGGTCTTGCCCAGCGCTTGGGCAGCCTCATCGTCAGGGAGGAAGCGATCAGCAAAATTCTGCTCGTGGCGCAAAACCCTGTTCAGTCTGGGAATAAGAAGTGTGTGGTCAAGGATTTAAGGCACAGGTTTTTGTGAGGCCTCCACTCAAGCACAGTCAGCTCCCAATCCCACCATGCTCAGTCCCCTAACCAGCTCGCAGCCATCAGCACGTACTTCTCACCTGTGTTCACCCTCCCCTCTTGTCCCGGCCGCTGCTTTACCTTTCAGACTTCTGCAGAAGTCTCCCACCACCTACTTCTTAGCAGTGTCCTCCTGATCCATTAACCTCTCCCAGCTCCCTTCAACCCCAGCCACTGTCTGCCCCACCCACCTGGGACAGAGCTGGAGGAGGCGCCTGCGGTCCTCTGCTATGTCCCGGCTCCAGGCTTGCGCCCGAATGGTGTAGAAGAGACAGGTACGGCGACACAGCTGCTCCCGGAATAGTGGCCAGAAAGTGGGCTTCGGGCCCAAGACCTCCACACCTCGAACCCGGGTGTCAATGCCACCCTGTAACATGCACACACTTGTCTGTCACCTAAGCCACCCAGCCACCAAGGACTACCAAGAAAAAGCCAGGCCTCACACCCTGAATTCCCTTGGAGGCACTTGAGATATTCTCACATCTCTGGAACTCAACAGGCTTCTGGGCCATCCCGGAGCAGGTATGTGGCCTGAGCCTGGCCCCCCAAGTGCTGGGGAATGCAGTCACTATGGAGACCCTGTACTACCCCGTGATTCCCAGCCCAGCCTCTTCCCTCACTCTACCTGCTGGCAACGCTTTATGCGGATCTGGATGATGGGCCAGAAGCGGTTCAGGTTCTCCAGGAGGATCACCCTGCTGGCAGAGGGCATCACATTCACCTGATGGGGCAGGGGAGGAGAGAGAACTGTCACCTCTGGAAGTGGGGTTGGACAGACTATTGATAGCAGCCACAAGTCTTGTGATGGTGTGTGCCCTTTACTTCTGCACCGAGCCCACAAACCCGCACAAATCTGCTTCCCGAACTCTGCCCTCACTGCTTATGATTGCAGGCAATGCCTGCCTGGGGGAAGGAATATGGAGTAAGGTCAAGGTGGGGGAGGGCACCAGGGTCCTCACCGTGTTGAGCTCAGTGCTGATGCAGCTGGCACTGTCACCCCCAAACACAACCACTCTGGCTGGCATGTAACTTGAGTCCTCACTGGCCACGAGCAAAGTCAGCTGCCTGAGACAAAAGAAAACAATCAGTTAGAACAGGGACCCTGGTCTTTGTTCAAAGTGACTTCAACCTACCACTTCTTCCTCAGACTCCTGTCTCTCTGCTGCCTCCTTAAGTGTCAGTGTTCCCGGATCCCCTGCTCTCCTCTTATCTTTCCCCAAAAGGAATTTTTTTCTTCAAAATGACTTTATTTAGAAACCATAGTTTCAAGCAAAACACGAATACTCTACTCCAAATCCACATGTCTACACTAGACGGCTCCTCTTAGCTTTCATACCATGTACCCAACAGACATTTCCATGTCACAACGCATAGGTACCTCTAAGTCAACATGCCTAAATGGAACCATGATCCATCCACAGAAGCCTGCTCCTCTTCCATCATCCTTCTTGGGAAAGAAAACTGCCATCTACCAGAGCACTCTGTCACTATGACTTCTCCCACTCATGGCTTCCCTCATGTCAATGGCATGTCCTATAGACTCTGCCCCTTGAGATCTCCCAGTCTGCCACCCCTCACTATTCCCACTCCCTGTGCCTAACTGAAGACATTCATTTCTCAACTAGATCACTGCATAAACCGTCCAAATCTTTCTCGGGCCTCCAACCCAAACTGCCATGATTGCCAGAGTGACTTTTCTAAATTAAAAAAAAAATCTTGTTTTGTCTCTTCTCTCCTTAAAATCCTTCAATGGCTCCCCAAGTTCCAGAATAAAGCTCAAACTTCTTAGCTCACAAAACTCTCTGTGGTCTGGCTCTGCCTAGTTTTATGGCGGTCTCCTGCCATTTCACGACAAACACCTTCATTCCAGACAAACACAGTTACTTAAGTTTCCCCCAAATACATCATTACATTTCTTACTAACATTTTGCACATATGCTGTCCCTCTGCCTGGACTTCCCACTTCCTTCTATTTACACAGCTAATTTCTACTTTGGAGCTCTGCTCACTTAGCCCCACCTTCTAGAAGGCTTCTCCCACCTCTTACTTGGCCTCAGGGTCCAGGGCACATGGTGGTTTTTCTTACTCTTACTGATTCTCCAGCCTAGTTCCCCAAGAAGACTGCAAGTTCCCTGAAGACGGGTACCATATCTTATTGTCCTTATAGCCCCAGACCCTGGCCCAGTGCCTGGCACAGAGTATACATTAAACAAGCACCCATGGGAAGAGTGAATAAGGCAGTTGTCAATCTCCCTCAACACCATGCACAGGATAGTGACATCTATACCTGTGGGCGGAGCACATCACCAGGCTCAGGGAGTGAGGATGTCTATACTGCACAAGGAATGCAGATCAATGTGTCTATCTGTTTACTGCACAAAATGGGTTTGAGTGTGTCTCACACATAGGGGTTACAGACAGGGTTGCGTATATGTGGGTGCTTTGGAAAATATATGCTGGGGTGTATCAGAATATTCCCACACACGTGTGTGTGCACCTATGGTGCACATGGGCATGTTCACACCTAATAAGAACACCACGGTGCATGTGCAAGGTGATGTAGTGGGAGCCGGTGCTGCCATTGGACTCCCAGTAGGTCTTGGGGTTTCGATCCGTCAGCTTGCTGGCCCGGTGAGGGTTGGAAGACACCTCCACCTTCTCCCAGCACTTGTCCTCCTTCACTTCCACACTGGAGCCTGGGGGCAAGTGGGAAGTTAGTTGAGAGAGAAAAAAGTAAAAAGACAGAGAGAAGAAATACTGGGGTGGGAGCCAGGAGAAAGCAGATTGGGACACAGACCCTGGCAGAGATGCCTGAGGAACACGTCAAAGAAGGGGATGTTGATGGGTCGGTGGGTTCGTCTGTGGTCTTCGATCTGGCCCAGCACCATCTACAGCCAGAACATCAGAGAGAAGGGGCGCGGCGAGGAAGGAAGAACATGAAGAACACACAGAAACAGGTATGGAGAACGAGTCAAGGAGCAACAAAACACTCAACCTCTCCCTTCACAAATTTTGGCAGAACGGGACCATGTGGGGTAAAGAAAGGCCGGGAAACAAGTGCCCCAGATTTGCTACCACTTGTGCCAAGTAGGGTTACCAAACAGGGACACACACCGAATCCCCTTCCCCTGCTTCTCACTTATGTTCTCCCTAAGCTCTGGACCCACAAGCCTCCTCACCTGAATGCAGCCAGCCAGGATGCTGGAGGTGAGGTTACTATAGAGCTGGGCATGTTTTTCACACTCAGTCACCAGGTCCCGAAGCTCACAGGCCAGCAGCAGCTGAGCCGAGTGCTTGTCCAGGACTTTGGAGAGGGCCTCTTTGGCTCCCAGGCAGCAGAGAACCACTGCATAGTCCTTGTGCATTGAGGCCAGGCGATGCAGAAAGCAGAGCAGCTCCTGAACAATCTGAGCCCGGAGCCACAAGATTAATGTATGGGACGCAAAGGGCAGGCCACATAAAGGATGAGGGGTGGGTTCGAAAAGGGAATGTGGTGGCTGAGACTTTGGAGAAGTTTGAAAGTCCAGGGAAAGGAGAGTACCAAAGAAGGTTGGGACAGAACAGCGGGGGTGCTGGGACTCCAGAGGTGCCAGAAGCAGGGTCTGGGCACAGCTTCCAATGCTTCTTGCTGCCAGGGCGAAGCTCTCTCAAGAGCTCACCTTGGTGCCTGAGCCTTGGTCCACAATCCACAAACCGGGGAGGGTGGAGAGCGAGGAATGTTTGGATTGGTGAATGGGGGCTTCTCCTAAACCCAGAATCTAAAATCCAGCTGCAGGCAAAAGATTATTCTTCAAAGGCCCCAGTTCTGAGCATTCTTAGAGGAAATTCCTTCCTCTCCACCCCTCTCAGTGTTCAGACTCATCCAGAAAGGCTGTGCTTTGCCTTCCGTTGCTTCACAAAGGTAGCCAGCGCCCCAGAGGCTGCCTCTCCCTCCCCTGCCTTTATTGGGGCCCTGGTACCTCAGAGTCACTGCTAGGGCCATTCAGACAGTTGAGGCAGGGCTCCAAGACCTCATGCCAGGGGAGGACCATCGCCTCAGGGTGATCCAGTAGCCGAGTCATGACCCTAGTGACGGGATGAAACAAGCAAAGTCCCTGCAGTCCGCAGCTCCCCTTACCTCCGATGCACGGGTGCCCCAACAGGGCCCTCACCTCAATGCAGTCAGCAGCAGAGTTTTGTTGGGTCCCGGGGCATCCAGAGTCCGCAGCAACAGGAGGAAGGGCTGAGTCTCCTGCTGGAGGCGCTTTAGGAGGGGTCTCACGGCGCCCCCTGGGCCGCCCTCCCGGCACAGCACCCGCTCTAAGCCCAGTAGGAGTTCCGCAGACGGGCCCCCTGCTAGGGACCGGATCAGATGTTCAGGGGACCCATCCTGGCCCTGGGTGCCAGGGGTTTCCAGTGCTGCTGCCAGACGCATGGGAGGAAAAACATGAGTATGAAGAGGAGTCAGTCATGCAAGGTGGTCAAACCACGAACTGGACAAGTCCAGAAAACCACCCCCAAATTTTCCTCCTATTTGGAGGATTGTCTGTAGTTTGTACCAAACTGTGGGGATTTTCTTCTCTGGCCCCAGTATATAGCTAGCTGCATCTGGAAAAAAAGTTTAGTTCGGCAAACACTGTCACGTTAAACGCGTAAATTTTTAATCTCATATAGTCATACAATTACTTTTCATCATTAAATGGGAGCTTTGTGGTTACCTAAGCCAATAAATATTAGCTATTATAATTACATCCCTCTACTACCTAGCACGGTGGCTTTAAAGATTTTTTAAAAAATTTTTTGAAGTTTTTATTTATTTATTTTAAAAGAAAGAGAGAGAGAGAGACAGAGCATGCACACGTGCACAACAGGGGAGGGGCAGAGAGAAAAGGAGAGAATCCCAAGCAGGCTCTGCACTGTCAGGACGGAGCCCCATACGGGGCTTGAACTCACAAACCATGAGATAATGACCTGAGCCGAAATCAAGAGTCGGACACTTAACCGACTGAGCCACCCAGGTGCCCCTAAAGATTTTATTTTTTATTTTTTTACCGTTTATTCTTTTTTGGGAGACAGAGAGGGACAGAGCGCAAGTGGGGGAGGAGCAAAGAGAGAGGGAGACACAGAATCTGAAGCAGGCTCCAGGCTCTGAGCTGTCAGCACAGAGCCTGATGTGGAGCTCGAACTCGCAAACCGAGACATCATGACCCGAGCCAAAGTTGGACATCTAATCGACTCAGCCACCCAGGTGCCCCAAGATTTTATTTTTAAGTAATCTCTACACCCAACATGGAGCTGGAACTTACAACCCAGAGATCAAGAGTCACATGCTCTACTGGCTGAGCCAGTCAGGCACCCTGCATGGTGGCTTTGCTCTAGGTAACGCTAGTCTAGAGTATCCTTCTCCTCTCTTGGTCAGGAAGTTTTACTTAAGATCTAACTTGAGTGCCAAAACCCTTACTCGTTTCCTGAAGGTTTATCATGTCTTTCCAGTAAGGTACTAGTACATAAGCCTTAGCCCTTCTGGCCACAGGCCAGCACTGCCCGATTCCTCGGCAGAACCACCCCCTCCACAATGGTACCTGTGTGCTCAGGACAGCCTGGCGGCTCTGAGTAGCGATTGAGAAGCATCATGAGGATGGTACGTGTGGTGGGCATGGGTTCTGTCCCCGGTGCTATCCCAGAGTGCCTGAACAAGGTGTCTCTCAGCTCCTGGGTTATAATCTGGTCCCCCAGAGTGTGGTGGTTGCACAGAAGCAGGTTGAGCAGGAGCAGACCGTTTCTCACTGCGGAGGAACACCTGGGAGGAGGGAGGTAATCCCGGGAAGAAATTGAAACAGAGTGAATGCAACGGAAGCAGGAAGCAAGCACAGAGGGGAAGAGGCCTGCAGCTGGGGGAAGAGAGGGCTCCAGGACTCCTGTGAGGCCAGGACATCTGGCTCCCTGATCTCAAGCCACTCCTCCCAACCCCAGGAAGGAAGGCCAGGGTGCCCTTGCTCTCTCTGGGGATCTCCCTACCCCCAACCACTTGGCCTCTCTACCAGTAACAGTCAGAGAGGGCCACCAACGTTTCATCCAGAGGTAACAACATGAAGGGAATTTCTGTGAAGCACATGAGATATAGACAGAGCAGCAGCGGGGGTTGGGGCTTAGCAGGAATTTGGAGGGTGATGCCCTGACCCCTCTGTGTTCAGCATCAGGATCACGGCTGCGGGGACAGTAAGAAGCAGGCTCTCAGAGCCTGGGCGGGTGGCTGAGTCAATGCTGGCGAAGATCTCTCTGGTCATCTGGGCATCAAACAAAGGATGGATAGAATCTCGGCCAGTGATAAAAGTGGGGATCTCCGAGGAGCTGGCAACGGCCAGCATCTTCAGTGCCTGCAAGGGGGATGTGGAAGCAGAATTAGTTATGGGTAGAGCCGCCATGCAGAGAAAGAGGAGAGCCAGGCCCTCATTCTCTGACCCCAAACTTTGGGGCAGCTGAGCTGTTGGCAAATAGGTCGAGTAGGAGATGGAAATGGAAGAGGTGGTGATGGGATACCAATGATAAAAACAAAAAGAAAGACAAGAGAAGAAAGCAAAGAAAATACTGAGGCTCAGTGATAAAATCAGTCAGCAACTTCTCTCTGCCAGCGCCAAGGCAAACTGAGTGGGATGGCTGCCCCCTCCCGTAGCTACCTCTCAAGATGGGGTCCTTTCATAGCATCTAGTTGTATTCAAAGGCTTTACCTTGACATTGTCTTCCACGTCACTGGACCACCCCTCCCTTTGTAGAACCTCCCTTCTCTTGAGTGCCAGGATCTCATATACTCCTGGTTGTCCTGCCTCCCTGGAATTCCTCTGCCAAATCCTTGAATGTGGAAGTTCCTGCCCCCTTCTCACTCTGTACTCCCTCCCTAGACAACTTCATCTGCTCCCATCGCTTCAATCACCACCACTAGGCCAACACTCTCAAACCTATGTCCCTTGACCTCCAAAGCCAGTAGCCAGCCCTCCTCGACAAGACTACTTGGGTTGTCTCACAGGAAGAGCGGTTGGAATTCTAGGAAAAAATACTTGGAATGCATGAACGTGTCTGCTGGTACTACAAAGAAAATGAAATTAAGATGAAAGCTATACCTCTCTTCCCTGGTGAAAGGGAGGACACTTGAGAAGAAACCCTCTAGGGAGGGAGAAGATTAGAACTAATTCTCAGGACACTCTCCCTTATAAGGCCTGAATCCTCCACACTACCATTACGCTGTGTCACAACGAGGCTTTCTCCCTTTGGTTACCCCAATCTCCCCAGTTAGCTGAATTCTATAAACCTGAAGTTATAAATAAGATGATGCCAGTTTGCTACAGGGCAAAGAGTTTGAATTTAGGGGCAAATGCTGTATTTTGGTCATGCAATCTGAAAGGGTTGGGGAATTCTCTGAGCAAACATGGCCTAGATGATGAATGCTTGGCTGCTCTGCAGAGCAGCACCTAGCTGGCCCCGCACAGGAAAAGAGCCTCCCAACCTCGCTCTGAGACAGCCTAACCTAAGGGGACCGGGGCTCCTGTCCATGTTGTTGCCATTATACTGTCAGAATCCATTCTCAGAACTGATCTGGATGAAGCCTACCTGCCCCCCTCAGGGACTCCAAGCTATACAGAGCACACCCTGTCCACACCTCCTACCAGCCAGCACTTGTGTCTGGAGTAGTCAGGAAGCTAATTCTTCTATAAGCTCCCCTGGATGAGGGCCCCCCTTCCTCTGGGCCCAGGTGGCAAGGCACCCACATCTGGTGAGGGGGTATTTTCTGTGTAAGGGTACCACTCAGATCAAAGGGTAAAAAATCATTTTGTCACATGCAGAAAATTAGTCTCCAACAAGATATCTAACTGTAACTAAAAAGATATGGGAAACTGAACAAACCTAAAAACTCAATTCCAGACCTTCTTTCCATACCTCTTCCTCCTTCCACATTCCCCCACTTAGTGAATGACCTCCTCATCCCCTCTGCTGCTCCATTTTAAACCTGGGAGTCATTCTTAAAAACATTCTCCCTTTCTTCCGACACACATTCAATCGCAAAGGCTGTTCCGCTAGAACCTTCAACCCACCTGCATCTTTCCATCCTAATGTCTCCTCCCTGATCTAAATCACCACAGTACCTCCTCAAGATCAGTGGTCCCCCGGCCTGCCCCTCCTGCCCATCACTCTCTCCCACCAGGCCCAGTCCACTCACCGCCAGCCCTGCCTGCTGCACCAGGACGGAAGTCTTATATTCTTGCATGCAAACCAGCACAGCGTAGATGCCACCCTCCCTGGCAAAGAGTGGGCGCCACTCATGCTTGGTCATGAGCAGGTAGAGGAGGCGCAGGGCCAGCACCACCACCATCTTCTCTCCCACCTGGTTGGTCAGCAGCTCCACCAGCGTCTTCACTAGCTTCTCTCTTAGAGAGAAGAGACATTGGAGTTCCCCATCCCAAAAGTCACACCTGACTCCCTGTCCAACCCTCTCCACCAAGATCCATCACCCCCACCATTATCCAAGCTGCTCTTGCCTTAGTTCCACTCTTCCCTCCCTCTCCTCTGCAGGCTAACTGCCTCTGGCTCCTCACCTCATGAAGGAGGCAGTAGAGCAAAATGGTTACCAACTCTGGCTCACCTTTTCTTTTTTTTTTTGTTGGGAGAGAAAGAAAGAGAGAGAAAACGTCTGTGCATACATGCACGTGTCAAACACAAGTAGGAGAAGGACACAGGGAGAGGGAGGGAAAATTGTAAGCGGGCTCCATGCCCAGTATGGATCCCAAAGTGGGGCTCAACCTCACAACCATGAGATCATGACTGGAATAAAAATCAAGAGTTGGACACTTAACAGACTAAGCCACCCAGCCAGCCCTGGTTTACCTTTTCAAATAAATCTATAAATTCAATGTAATTCTAATCACAATGTTTGAAAGGTTTTTTACAAAACATATGGCAGGTAGATTTGGGCATAAGATGAGAAAATATGGTAGATTTGGGCATAAGATGAGAAAATATGCAAGAAGAGTCAAGAAATGTTTAGAAAGAAATAATGGTAGACTTGTCTGCTAGCTAACAAAAGATAAATTTATAAAAATTAAAATTCTGGAAATGACGCAGGATAGATACAGATCGCTAGGTAAGGGTGGCATCCCAGCCAATGAGAAGAGCAAGGACCATGTGACACATGAGGTGGAGACACCTGAAACAATTACAGCTGGGGTTCTGCCTCACTCCATCAGCATAAATAAACTGCAAACAGATTTTAAAGTAAATGTAAAAAACAAAACCATAGCTATCCTTAGAAAATAAAGACAAATACTTTTTATAATCTTGAAATAGGACAGACTCACTCAAAACCTAGAAGCCATTAAAAAGTTTAAAAGTATTCTAGAGGCACCTGAGAGGCTCAGTCGGTTAAACATCCGACTTTAGCACAGGTCATGATCTCGCGGTTTGTGAGTTCAGGCCCTGCATTGGGCTCTGTGCTGACAGCTCGGAGCCTGGGGCCTGCTTTGGATTCTGTGTCTCCCTCTCTCTCTGCCCCTCCCCCAATTTGTGCTCTGTCTCTGTGTCTCAAAAAAATAAACATTTAAAATATTAAAATATTCTAACGCAGGGGTGACTGACTGGCTTGGTCAGTAGAATAGGTGACTCTTGATCTCAGGGTCATGAGTTCGAGCCCCATGTTGGACGTAGAGCCTACTTAAAGGTTAATTAATTAATTCTAACATAAAATTCTAAAACTTCAGCACAATGAAAGACACTGTCCACAAAGTTAAGAGATAAGCAATATGAGTTAGAGAGAGAGTCCTATGGAAATGCTAATTTGAAGGAAAGGAAGAAGTGCTCCAGAGTTCCTAGATCACATTGAGTGTCACAAGAATAAAACTGGATTTATTTCTTCCCCACAGGGACAGAGATGTATGTTGAGGAGGTGGCCTGGGAAAGCCCTGCCTTTATTTGTCTTCTCTCATGAACTTTTTGATGACTACAACATGAATCAAATATGCTTTAAATATAAATCCCCTTGTGTAGCCAGGACTTATTATAAACAAGTTAATACAACATGGGCAATATATATGAATGGATACAGGAATATAAGTAAGGATGTTTACCAAAATGTTAACAGTGACTCTCTCTGCAAAAGGTCTTCAGATGATTTTTATCTTCATAATCATCTAATTCTTTTTTTACAGTGGGCATATATTATTTTACACCCAGAAAATAGTTAACATGATTTTGAAAAATAACCAGCAAAATATGTGAAACATAAATAACCAATTCATATCCAGAGTACCTACAAATCAGTAAGAAAAAAATGAAGACCCAATAAGAAAATGGGCTAAGGATAAGAACAAATTTATAGAAGAAACACAATGAATCTGGGCAAATGTGCTTGACTTCACTAGAACTAAGAAATGAAAACAAAGACACCAATCGTTTAAAATTCTGCCAATCTGATAGATTTAAAAAATAATAGTATCCAGTGTTGGCAGCTGTGAGGAAAATGAACCCATCAGAACACTGTACTTGAACTTGGATATAATCACATGCAGAATCCTGTGTATCAGAGAAAATAATGAGGCAGCTCTATGTGGACTGGCATGTAGAGCTTTCTTAGACACACTGAGTGTGTAGGAGTGTGCAGGGAAAGCACAGAAACGTGTAGTACGATTACAATTATTTACACACAAACTCAGAAGATGTTCTATTTCGAAACACACTAACAAATGTAAATCTATGGAAGGTCTGAAGAATCCACAGCAGACTGGCAACAGTGGTAAAGAAGGACTTAGTCTTTTCCTTCTATGTTCTATTACATCCTTCAGGTCTTTCAAAATGAGAATGTATTTGTGTATTATTTGTATAATTAAGTAGTGATTTAAAAAATACCTTTGAAAATAGAAAGAAAACAGGAAGGGATAATAAAGAAAAGAAAAGAACTCAATCTCTAGGGCCAACAGGACCTACATTTGAATCCTGGCTGTGCTATCTATCAAACTCTGTGCAAACTCTTAAATGCTCTAAGGTTCAGTTTCCTCACCCATACAATGCCATAAGCATAGTATCAACTCTTCCTCAGGAAGGAAGGAAGAGAAGGATTTAATGAGAAAATGCATGTAGAGCCTGACACAGAGTAAGTGCTCCAAGAATATTATGATATTCCATTATATTATTGCATCCTCCTGCTCGACTACTCCCTCAGGCTGACCCTTCTTTCAGTCCCAGCCTTTCAAATTCCTGATATAGCTCCTTCCCTCTCTACCACCATCCTCCCCCAATGGCAGCTTAAACCAAAACCCCTTCCTTCCCCACCATTCTAACCTCAGGGATCTGTCAGGACGGACCAGAGGGTGGTCCCGCTCAGTGGCCTCCTCCACAGCCTGAGAGAGGGCATAGAGGCCTGAGAGCTGCAGGTCTGTGTCCAAGCTGGATATCTGCACGGTGGCCACGACTGCTGCCACATGCTGATCCAGGGAGCTGCGTGGACCAGGACCCCGCATGCCTCTAGCCATTTCTGAAATTGGTGAGGGAAAGGTAGTGGCTTAAAAAAATTGAGGATGCTCCAAGTTGGAAGTGTTTAAAGGTCAAACCCAGTTACCCTACTGACATTTTAATACATTATTCATTACTGTAGCTTGCATTCTGAACTTTTCCAATTCTGTACCAGGGATTTAATAGCCAAACGCAGAAGATGAAGATATTCCAGAAAACAGACCCTCCTTTTCCAGGGATACTGAAGATAGGGAGCAGTGATTGGTTACACACACTCAAGGTCAAAGGAAGGAAGATGGATGAATGCTTCCAAAGCATTTTCCCATGCAACAGCAATCTTCCTCCATAGCTTTCCTCTACCCTAACTACTTCTGTGGGGACTGCCCGGGACTTGTTCCAACTTCTTCACCCTCCCTTCCCAGCACCTGACTCACCACTGGCTGCCTCCTTCATCTCAGGGGGAAGAACCATCCCCTCAGTCACCAGAAGTTGGTTAAACAGCTGTGAATCACTCTGTGCCATGGGGGGCTCAGTTTTTCCCTTGGCAGTGTCTGCATCTGCCTTTGGGGGCTCAGCTTTTGCTTTGGGAGACTCAGTCTCTTCTTCTGAGAAGTTGACCTCCAACTTGGACTCCTCTTCTGGATTTGGAGAACATGAGTGACTTCGTGAAGAAGACGAGATGCTCAGTTCATCAGGCAGCAGTGCATACTTGGTGTAGATTTGGGAGTTGAGCAGGTCACTGAGGGTACTGCCCTCAAACCGATTATTGAGCACCTGCAGCAGACCCTCAGCCATCTCTACGGGCACGGAGATTTCCCCCAAGGCCTTTTCACCCAGGGTCTGTCAACAGAAGGAGGTATGCATTTCAGGCACGGGCAGACGCAAAGGTCCTATGGGACAGTAATAGACAGGGTGGCCGCCTCCCGCCATGACTTGCACACTTCTACATACCAGACCTCACGGGATTTGTCTCCTTCCCCAGCAGGCCCCCTCATACTCTCTCATCTCTAGCTCCAGCCTCCCCCTAAGCACCCCCTTATCTAGAACTCCCTTAGAGAATCTCACCTCCAAATCCACTACAAACCAAGTATCTCAGGCCTAAGATACCTCATCCAGGTTCTCCCGAAGATTCTGGAGAATTGGCTGCTGCTCACATGCATCCAGCTTCTTGATGAAGAAGAGCAGCTCCCACCACTCAGCCTGAGTCAGGTATCCCAATCGCTCATTCTTCTGAGGCTCAGGCTGGAGGTATGGCAAAGAGTAGAGCCCCTCCACAGGTTTCCAGTCCCAGGAGGGAAGTGCTGAGGATATAGGCACAGGGGTGTCGTCATCCAACAGGAACAGAGTGCATTTCTGAATCTCTGGGGCAGCTCCTAGTCAGGAGTAGCTTCGTCCCAGTCCTACTCCTCTGCTCAAAGACATGCTGTCCATGTGCCCTCTAAGGCTCACCTGTGCCCAGCAGAGGAGCCCCTGCCCCCTTCTCCACAGCTCCTGAAGCCGCATCCTCAGCAGCTTCCTCAGGGCCCAAGATCTCCAGCATGTGCCAGTGCACCCAGTAGGTGCGGCCCGTTGACTGCCAGAAGACCTGGTATGGAGGGAAGAAGAAAGAAGGACGAATTGGCCTCTGACCCCTGGGCGGTGCAGGCTTGAGAGGATAAGGCTGGACACACAGTCCTCAGATGCACACCTGACTAAGCTTCAGAAAGCCTCTGTATGGCAAAAGACTCCACTCTCCAAAGGGTGGGCCCTGCCTCTCATCTCCTCCTGACCTTGATGGCCTCTGCTCTGACACTCCCTCCCAGCCAACTCCATGGGTGGGGGCTAGAGGGTGTCTCTATATATCAGCTGTGTTTCCCGGGTATGAGTCTGCTTGGCCTCATAGCCCACCCACTCCCACTAGATTTTCTCAGCCCTCCAAATTTTCCCAACCCCCTTTAACCATTCTAATCCCCTTGGGGGTTTTCTCCATGGGTGGCCTGCCAGAGAGCCCCCTACTTGGAAGCCCCACCTATACCTTTCCACCTAGATCCCCAACAGTGTCCCACACATGACCTCTGCCCTTGCTCACCTGCACAGGGGGCACGCCATTGTTGCTTTGCCGGAACTCGCCCTCGTCCCCAGCGCTGACCTCCTCGTAGTCATCCAGCATGCGAACTCGCATCCCAGCCTGCAGCGTCTCTCGCACGTACTCACCATAGCCACAGCGACTCGAGAATTCAGAGCGCTGACGGAAGGCCCGTTCTTGCTTTCTAGGGGTGGCAACCATGGCAGGGAGCAAAAGACTAGGGCCTGAAACGCAGGGCTGAAAGATGGACCGCGTTGGCCGCGGTGATGACGTGCTCTGTTCGCTGAGGTTCCGGGCCCAGCCCATGCTCCGCACCAGCTCTGAGATGAGGCTGCCCACAGCCATACTGAACTCCAGCTCCCGCTGCCCCCGGCTTTTCTCCCGGCTGAACTCCCTTGGGGACAGGGAGCCTTGGTCTCCAGCCCCTGGCTCTGGACTGTTATTCAGCTGATCCAGCAGGGAGGTGACACACAGGTAACGTTTCACCAGGGAGAAGAGCAGCTTTCCTGGGATCTGTAGGACACAGTCCGTGGTGTAGGTGCATCTTTTCCCAGCTTCAGCCCCTCTCCTTTCCCCACAATATCATGTTCTACAGAAAAATGTAAATGCCTTATCCCCACACTTGTAGGTCTAAAACTGTGATTTATATAACACACAAGGAGTTCCTGGGGTCTAATCTCAGAAATTCTGAGTGGGGAGGCAAGCTCGAACTTTCATTTTAACAAGCTCCCCAAGTGGCTCTGGTGCGGACGCATAATCCCGAACCACATTTTCAGAAGTGACGTCCTAGGCCTTGTACACAGCATTTCCCCCATAGCTGCCAGAGTACCTGAGGCAGATGAATGCCCTCAAAGGCCATGCAGTGTTCCTCAGAGGATGTGGTCTCTGCAAACAGCTCCAGCAAAGTATAGCGGCTGTCAAAATCCATGTGCTGCTCGATGCCATCTTGCTGGCTCAGTGACAGAAGGACGTGAGCCCGACTCCCTGTAATCCATACCCAGTCTGTATCTTCTCAATCCCCAATACTTCCCCTGCCTTTCCTAAGCTATCTATCTCCTACCCCAGGGGCTTTCAAACTTCTTTGCAACTGAGACTCTCCCAGGAAGGTATATACATTTTACTTGGTAACCTGATATAAATACACATACGTACAACTGAAACATATATTTAATGCTACATAACTTATCTTGCCAAGTGCTACCTACTAGTTATTCTACATTAAAAAGTGCTGGTTGTAACCCACCAAACTGATTTCACAATCAACAAATTTCAACCCACCACTTAAAAATATAAACCTACCCTAGTCTCTTCTCTGCCACTGCACTGAGAATGGACAGATAAGCCAGGTACTATTATTTTTTCCTATTTATATACCTGTAATAGTTTATTAATTTATACTCCTTTTTTTTTTTTTTTTGCATTGAATTGGTATTCAGCAATTCAAGAACTAGGAGTTCTTACAGAGTTGGGCAATCCCTCCTCTTTCTGTTTTTACTCCTCCTGGCCCCAATTTCTCCAGTACTTTCCTTCTTCCCCTAACTGTCTCTTACCAGCATCGTGGGCTGCCAGAGCCTGCAGCATCTTGCCAGCACTCCGACGGATCTGAGGCTCAGGGTTGCATAACATGTGCATAAGCAGGTCCAGGGCTCCTGTCTCCCTGAAGACCCCAGTGAGGGGCCCAATGCTGGCATAGGCACTGAGCACATGGATGGTGTGGAGCACAGCAGCTGTGAGGCTCGAGGTCCCACCTTCTGCCAGCTGCCTGGCAGCTCTGCGCACCAGTGCCCGCACATCAGCCTCCATCTCTCCCATTGCTGTGTCATCCAGACCTCCGGGATCGCAGGAAAAGCTTCCTGAACCCCCAGCTTGTTCATGCTGAGGTCCCTTAGATAGAGCCCGCTCACCTAACAGCATGGGGCAGTTGGCGTAGACTTCGGGGGTTGACAGCCACATGAGGATGTGCTCTGTCCTACCCTCTTCCACACCCACTCTGCCCACTTCCCCACACTTCAGAACACTCCATCGGATGAGGTATTCAGGATGCCCATCATGCCCAGGCCGCTGTCGAATAAGCTCTTCAGGATATGCCTGCAGCTGGGGCCCCAAGGGCACCATGACATCCCCAGCGCGCCGTTCCCCCACCATCCTGACCTCCTGGGACACAGAAGGAGAAAGATAAAGGTAATGAGGGCAAAGGAAAAGACTACACCGACGGGGTGGAACCTTGAGACATAGATTGGGTGCAGGGTGGAAGTTACAGGCCAAATAGAAAAAGCCAAGCATAGGATGAAATATATAACGTGAACATACTTTGGGATTTATAAGGAAGGAGAATGCAGTGGAAACAACAACAGGATGAAACGAAGGGGTTTAAGAGATGGAAGAGGTTACAAGAGAGGATAAGAAGAAAAGGGTAACAAAAAGAATGACAGTTAAGCAGGACAGTCTGAGCAGAAGAGCAGTATGGCTGAGGGCTACAGATCAAGACTTAGAAGGATAACATGGGTGGGCAGACAGGACAGCAGCATGGGAGACAGTGGGGCAGAACAAATGTGGATAGTCAGGATGCAGGAGGGGTAGGAGAGGGAGTAAAAATGACAGCATAAAGCTGGAATGTGGATATAAACGAGTGGGCCATAGCAGATAGAGAAAACAGACAACGGAGGCTGGGCAGTGGGCACCCACATCCAGATGACTGGATGGGAAAGTGTATCAGAGTATTGTGAGCAGGAGAGGGGCTGAAGGGGCCAGATTATATTATAGGAAAAAAGACCAGGACCCACCTGGCACTTAAGCTGTATGTAGGGTGAGGTTCATAAATATGGAGATGGTGATCATGGAGTTGAAGGGTAGGAAATAAGGTCAGGAGATGATGAAGATATTAGAGACGCAATATGGTACAGAGGAGAGTCAGATTAAGAGTGACTTCGAATTCTGGCTCTTTCACGTACTCTGTGATTATTTTTTGGACAAGTTGCTTCATCCCTGAACCTCAGTTCCCTTCTCTTCAACATGGTAACAGTATTCATACCCACCCCATGAAGCTGTGGTAAAAACTAAATAAGATCATGTATGTAAAGCACCTAGAGCAGCCGCTAGCACATCGTGAGAGCTCAGTAAACACAATCTAATATTCTTAGCTGGAGAAGGGAGGGGCAGTCCTCAGATAAATTTAGTCATTAAGCCAAAAGATGATAAATGGGAGTGGGAAGACGACTAAGCTGGTGATCAGGAAAAGGTATGTGTGATATAAAGCAGAATGGGGACAGTGGGGAGTGGTAAGAGTAGGAATGGGGGGGCGGGGATAGAAGACGACAGAAGAAAAGCGTGAAGAAGAGGGGAAACATGGGATGTGGACCTCAATGGGGGCAGGGGTCCTAGTAGTGTGGCGGGGGCCGGGTGGGGTTGGGGGGACAAGGCAGGGAAGTGACTTAGCGATGGACAACCGATAAGCAGGGTGAAGTAAAACAACCGATGGGCTAAAGTGGGGGGTAGAAGCAGAACTATCATGGGCCTAGAACAGAAGCTGTAAACTGAGGTGTGGGGGTCAGGTCTGGACCTGGGGATGAGACAGCAGGTAGACGCGTGTAGGAAGGTCAGGCCCAAGCTTGCAGACCATGGGGTGGCGGAGGCCACTAGGGCAGCGGAATGGCTTTAGGAGGCGGGGTGAGGATGGGGGGGCGCGGTCCGAGGAGGCTGACAGGACCGAGAGAATCTCAGAAAGCAAGACCTGGCTCCCGTCGTCAACCCCACGGAGACCGCGTCTGGGAGCGGGAAGGGAACGCGGCAGGGACTGGGTCGCCTCAGGACCCTCCTCTCACCTCCCACCGCCCGGCTTGGCCCTCGCTGGGAGCCAGCGGCCGGTCCCGCCGTCCTGGCCCCGCCTCTTCAGCAGCTCCCTTCCGGGTCACACCGCGAGGGAGGACCCGGCCCGGCTTCTACGGGTCCCCCAGCGGCCCACAGTCGAGCGTGGCGGAAGGGCGCGCGAGTGGAGCATGCGTAGTGGCCGCGCCGCTGCGTTGGGGGCGCGCTGCAGTCAGAGGCGGCGCTCGCTGTCGCGTTGCTCCTCGTTGCAGAAGTACGCAGCGCTTTCCCTCCATCACCTCGGAAGCAGCATTGGCATACAGTGGGTCGGCTTCCCCATCCACCAGAAACCTACACCTTCAGCCCGGAGCTGTCCTTTGAGTTTTCACGAGGTCACGTGGCCATGAGTTTACCAAACCCAAACTCCTTAAGCAGTGGTTTGGCTTGGTTGAGTCACTTTACCTATAAATTAATATGGCTCATCTGTGTGTTGGCCTAAACACCTAACAAAACCATGCACAAAGATAAAGGCTCCAGCTCCCCGAAATGTTCCTTAGATTAAGCCGCAGGGTTATAAGCCCAAAGCTCCCCTTAGCTTTGCCCTTGTTCTCATCAAGCAGCCAGGCTTGCATCTCAGAGCAACGTTTAGAGTTTGATTCCTTTTCATTCTTCCCTCCCTCCCTACACGGAGAAACGGAGGCAAAGACCCCACTGTCTGTGCACAAAAATGATACATTTATTGAAAGAGTATTTTTTTAATACAAAAGAAAGCTCTGTACATAGGACTGTGACCATGTCCACTATTCCTGGGTCAGCATCCCAGGGGAAGTAGAAACCACTTACATACACACTCCACATTCATACACACACACACGCACACACACACTCAGGCACACACACATGCACACGCGCACGCACATACACACACGCACTCCAGAGCCACCAAGGAAGGGAAACACCAAGGGTTGCTGCACATATAAATGCCACCTCATCCCTGACGCACACATGTTCTCCCAAGGCCACGCTCACACAACACACATTATAAGCACTTTGCCTGATTCACTCACTGGGTCTGTCTTTCGTGAGAAGGAGAGGAGGAATTCATCAGTCTCCTTCCCTGGGTGGGGGAGTGGGGAGTGAGTGAATGATCGTGGAGTGAAACAAGAGCAGAGAAAGGGGGCTGGGCAGTTACAGACCTGAGTCCCAAGCTCCCCCAATCTCTGGCCTCTGATTTGCCATGCCCCAGCCTTGTAAGTCACCCATAAACCCCAGCTATCTCCAGGAGAAAGCCCAGAATGGTGACTTCCATCTTGGTACCCCAAACTGGGGCAAGACAGCAATGGGGGTTAGAGGTTACAGGGGTTCTCAAACATGTCGGCAAATCATCCCCTTGATAACTAGGCTGTGCACAAAAACTTCCCCCACCCCTTCACCTAATCACAGAAGCAGGATTGTTCTTCCTGAAGGCAGTCACAGGGGTTAATAAAACTCCACCCCAACTGCTGCCCTGTTCTGAAAAAAAGCTCCCTTTCTGGATATAGGGGTTGAAGGTAGGCTCTGACACAGGGTAAAAGACCCTCCCCCTATGCTGGCCCATCCTCAAGGTCTACCCCGTAGCGGGCAGAGTGGGGTAGGGCACGGCCCCTGTACAAATTACATAAATACTGAGGTTACACTTAGAAAAATAAAGTCATTTTCTTCAAGGCTTTTTGTCTTAATTTAAAAAAGTTACAGTAGCTGCTCACTCCCTGGGAGAGCTGCCCATTTCTGGCTCCCCTATCTCTATACTCAGCCTAAGAGCTGCTCCCGTTTCTTCTGCCCCCCATTCCTGCCTCTCACCCCCTCCCAGACCCCACCCTGCTCACTGCAACTTGGGCCCCAGGCAGCTGCAGGCCTGGGGGAGCGCAAGGCTGCAATGCCCATGTGTGTGGCACAAATGAAGTCAGTTGCCTCTACCTGACACCCTCCCACCCCCGCCCCCACATTTGGTCTCCCTCTTCCCTCTCCCTTGCAACAGCCCTAAAGGGGAAAAAGAGACCCAGGGCTGTGGGTCACCCTCCCCACCCCGTTGGGGCATGGCCTGAGGGCCCCTCCCCCGGTTTTCTCCTGGAAACAACCCAGGACCGGGCAATCCCAGAATCTCCCCTACACACTGGTGGGCCCCGAGCTCATGGGGTGGCTCTGTCCCCAGAGGCCCAGCCAGTTCCGGGGAGCCCCAGGGCTCCCCAGGGAAGGGGAGCTTGGGGAGGGAGGGGGACGAGAAAAACGCCATAAAAAAAAGTTTAAATATTTTAAAAATATATATTTATAGATTTGTTTTCACTTCGTCTCCTCAAATAAAAAGTTCAAAATCAACTTTAAGTAAAGCAGCTGGGAGGAGAGGGGAGGAAGACAGGGTGAGAGGGAACACTGGTGGTTCCCTCCAACCTGGGAGTCCCTGGAGTCCCAAGGGGATTGGCAAGGCAGGGCAGGGCAGGGCAGATGGCCCCAGAAACCTGCTCTGTGCACAGGCCCAGTTCTCAGGAGCTGCAGAGACAACGGGGCGGCAGCGTGAGGGAAGAAGCCCCATCTCCCCAGGTGGCTCCCTGAGGGGCAGGGGTAGGGCTCTTTTTGTCCAGCCTGTGACAGACACAGGGCTGACACAGAGTCAGCAAGGCTGGGAGAGGACCCCAACTGCTTCCTCAGGGGGGAACACGGTCCCATTGGATAAGCTAATACTCATGGCAAACATGGAGCCAAGCTGGCAAGGGGAGTCTGAGGAGGGAGGACAGCCCCACCATCAACAGAAAATGGGAGGTGGAGCTAGGAGGGGAGGGTGAGGGAGAACGGGGTGGAGGGCAGGCTGGCCCATTTCTTTGGCTGGAGTGAGAGGGCTCAGTCCCGTGGCTGCCCACTCCTCCTCCCTGCCTCCCTCCTGCGGCCCGTCAACGTGTGTGTAAAGAAAACGTGAAAAGGCAACAATAAATAAGTGGTGCCATCCCTTGGGCCATCTGTCCAGGGCGGCAGGGCGGATCAGTCACTCTTGGTGCTGTGGGCGGCGTCCAGGTTCACCACCTGTAACTCGGTGAGGTTGCTGCTGCTCCCAGCCTGCTGCCCTATCACAGCCATCTGGAGGGAAAAGGATGTGTAAGGAAGAGGGACCAGCCAGGGGAAGCTCCCACTGCTTGTCTGCCTGTCCACCACAGGCCTGACCAGGAAAACAGGCCTCCTGACTAGGGATCTTGGCTTTGACCAATAGGTAAATTGAATCCCCAAGGTCAAGATAAAGAAATGGCTGGCTGGCTGGCTGGCATGGGGTGAAGGGTGCCCCCACCTACCTGGTGAAGCTGAACTGCAGAAACAGGGATCTGCACTGTCCCAGATGGTGCCGTCAGGAACACCTGGGGGACACCACCTGCAGTGGGAAACCACAAAAGATACTCAAATCGCCTGCTCAAGTGAAACTTCCAGATTATCGGAGAAGTGATGATAAATGCACAAGTGACCCGGTAAGTCTCAGACGTACATGCCCAAAGGTGAGTGTCCAAATGTGTCCGTGTCCATGTGTGCATGTAGGTATGCGTTTTCAAGTGTGCACATGTAGCCTAGTGAACAGCTATGGGTGTCAAAATATATGTGCAAGCATCCGTGTGTGTGTGTGTGTGTGTGTGTGTGTGTGTGTGTGTGTGTGTAGATATATGTGTGGACATCCTAGTTCGTGTATGTGAATGTGTACATCTAGGTGTATATATGGGGGACCATTTGAGTATGTAGGTATATAAGGGAGGAAATGGTCCTCCTTTTCTCAGCCCCACCCCACAACTCACCTTGTTCCTGGACCTGGCTGTGGGACACCTGCATGGTGGATGGCGCCTGGGAGAAGGCATTGAGCACGGTGAGGCTGCCATCAGCCAAGCCCGAGGTGGGTGCATACATCACCGCATGGGGACTAGGGTACATCATGTGGCCGCCCACAGTTGTGGGCACGGATGACGTCATGATGGTGGCGGGCAATGTCACTGGCAAACACAGACACACATCTGTGAGGTTGGCACTGGCCCCCATCCCACTCCCAGGAATTCCAGGACTCCAGAGCCCTCATGCCACTTCCCAGGTCAGAAGTGGGAGAAGACTCATTCCTCTGCTCCCTTTCATCAACTAAGAAAAGCCTTATTTTTTTCTTGAACACAAGAGCACCAACCTTTAATTGTATCCTATCACATTGTACCATTCAGTTGTCTATCTGCTGAATTCTTTGTTCCAAGACCCTAAGGCCCTGGGAAAAACAAAGATTACAATGACTGACCCACTCTAAGGAAACTCACATACTCCCTTTTCAGGGGGTTCCATTATCCCATTTTTATTTGTTCTCACTTCTCCCTCTTTCTAAACATGTGGCTAACAAACTCATCTTTTAAACATCAAACGTTAACATGCATAAGGTCACCTGGGATCTTGTTAAAAAGCAGATTCTAATTCAGTAGGTTTGGGGTAAGACTTAAGAGTCTGCATTTCTATCAAGCTCCCAGATGATGCTAGGCTTCTGTCCATAGACCACACCTTGTGTAACAAGACTGTCACTAACAAGAACCTAAAATTAATTTTATTTTGAAAGTGTCTCATCATTTCTGAAATGACTAGAGACACCAAGAGGAATTACAGCTACTCAGAACCTAGGATACCCTCCCACAAGGAAACTGCTTTATAAATCTTTCCTGATAATTAAGCAAACTTGTGTCTTTGGGCAAGTAACTTCTTTCTGGGCCTCCAGCTTCTCATCTGAATGAAGAGAAGTGTGGCCTCAATGCTCCCTAATTTCTTCCTGGAATCCACAGCCCTACCACAGGGCAGGATTCCAAACCCAGCCATCCTCACCTGACTTTCCCATAAGGATTAGAATAAGGGTTAAGCCAAATGCCTCCATGTCCACATTAAGAAATTCTCAGACCTTAGTTATAGGAGGGATATTGCTGGGCACTTTGCTGCTAGGCCTCATGAATGAGGCAGGGCAGGGAGGTGAGAGTTTTGAGCTATACCTGTCCCGCTGGAGGAGGTCTGCGTGAGGTCTGTGCTGCTGTCGCGAGAGGGAGACGCTTGCTGTGGGGCCTGGTGCACCTGAATGGCCTGCACTGGGACCTGCTGGGCCACTGCCCCACCTATGAGACACAGAGACTTACTCATGTTCTGTCCTACCCATCCACCACCTGCACCAAGCACCCACAAACAACCCTAGGCCCAGGGTCTGGCACACTGCTCCCCAACTCCCATAGCTATCTTTCCTGGGAACTAAAGAGGCCCTTTGTGTCCTGAATCTTGTCTCCATGGGTTTCTGCCCTCTGCTCATGCCCTTCCCTCCTCCTCCCACCCCAGGCCTTGCCTCTGCCTCCTTGGTTGACATAGGAGCTAGCACTGAACCATCAAGGACATGACCTATCCTCCACTCAAGGTAGGGAAGTGGTGGAATGTCTGTGGTCCCTGTGGCAGTGGGGGACACAGGGCTGGGCTAGCTAGACAAGGCCAGAGAGTATGGTTGAAACTTATTGACAAGGATAATAGGGGTCCCAGTGGGGAAGGGTGTGCCTACCAGTGGGACATAAGAGGCTTCTCTCAGGCTCTGGCCCCTGCCCACCCTCCTTCTAGCAGGGAAAGAGGTTCTCCTTGTGCCAGCCCTAAACCCACTCTTGGCACGCTCAGTTTGCCCCTTGTGACTTGACTCACCGGGCATGAGGGTGAAGCTGGTAGGCAGCTGCATGAGGCCTCCGGAGGAGACAGGGCCACTGCCTGTACTCTTCAGCACAGTCCCGTTGGCACTGCTGACAGCGCTGGGGCTGACGCTAGCAGACACTGGTGCCAGGTAGTTCGTGATGGGGAAGGAGGGGCCGCTGCTGACTTGCATGGTGGTAGAGGTGCTGGGTGCTGTTTGGATGGTGGAGGTGGTACCCGGCAGGTTGGTGACTGTGAACGCGGGTTTCGGTGTGTCCTACACCCAGAGGAAAGATGCAGCAGTGAGCTTCTACCGGACCCTGCCCCTGCAGAGGCTTTGTGTGGCGTGACACAACCCAGACTGGAACCAGTGAACTTGGGTTCAAACCCCAGCTCTGCCATTTACCTGCTATGTGGCCCCTGGGCAAGTTACTGAGCTGCTGAACTTCAGTTTCCTATCTGTAAAAGGAGAAGACCTACCCCCATAGGTGTTGTGAAGATGAATAGGTTAACACACATAAAGTTCCTGACACCTAAAAAGAGCAGTAAGTATTTGCTGCTCTGCTGATGACACCATCCCAATTCCCTGAATTCTCTGCCCCAGTGGACTGTGGTAAATCACATCGGCTGGGGGACTAGGACACAGGGGTCTATTCCCGGCTCTGGCAGTGATCATCTATGTGACCCTGGGGAAATCACTTCCTCTTTCCGAGCCTCAGTTCTCCTCTTCTGTAAACATGAGGGGGCTGGGCTACTATGTCATTTAAAAAATCTTTCCAGCTCTGATTTGCCAGGCTTCTGAGATAGGGACAAGAGTTTTTCAGGGAATTTAGGGTTTCAGAGAGATCTTGGGTGTTTGGCAATTAAGCACTCATGCCAAATACTTAACGATTTAAACTATCAATGGAATTTTTTAAATACATAATTTATTATTATTTTTATGTTTTTTTTAATTTATTTTGAGAGAGCACGTGTGCACATGGGGGAAGGGCAGAGAGAGAGAATCCCAAGCAGGTTGTCAGCCTGAAGCCTGAGGCAGAGCTTTATCTCACTAACCAGGAGATCGTGACCTGGGCTGAAATTAAGAGTCCGATGCTCAACCGACTGAGCCCCTATTAAATAGGCGCTCCTATTAAACTACCAAAGGAATTTATTCCTCCAACAAAGTTCCCTGGGAATAAATGAGCCCTACTGCTTCAAGAGTTTGCAATTACAGATGATATGCCAGTAAGAGGGGGTATCCCGGAGCACTGACCCTCCCCTCAGCGAGCCTTTGTTCTTAGAAGGGGAAGGAGGAAGCCACAAACTGAGAACCAAGCCCAGAGAACTGAGGGGGTTCAAACACTGGGGGTGGGTCAGTGCGGGATGTTTGCTAGGCAGCTGAGCTCGAAGCCTCTGATTGGCGAAGGCGTTGCTAAGGCAAACAGTGCCGCTTCCTCCGATTGGCCAGTTAGTGAAGGGCCACCCGTAAGGTGGGGCTCCCCAGAGGAGCAATGGAGGAAGCCCCGCCCCCTCTCCTTACCGGGAAGAGGAAGGGGGAGGCGTAACTAGGGCCAGCATCCCTAGCAGCAGCGAATACACTCCCTAAACGTGCCCGGGCCCGGACATCCTGAAGAGGTAGGCGGCTGGCTAGTAAGGTAGTCTCCAGCCCAGTCAACGAGCCCGCCTGTCGACAGTGCTGGGTTCCCAGGACCCTGGAGCCCACGAGTGCTTCCTTCCTACTCCCTGGCAACTCAGCCTGCTGCGAGGGCAGGGCTAAGCTACGCCCCCGCCCCCAGCAGGGAGACAGCTGGCGGGAGGAATGCAAGGGCCCTGCCAGGCGGGCGGGCTGCAGGCGGGAGGCCGGCCTGGAGCCGGAGCCGGCCTTATAAGGGCACGGAGGCCGCCCGCTTATCTAGGGGGCCGGCCTCCTGTCAGGATGGCGAGGATGGACACCTGTCCCCTAGGATGAGGGGCACTAACCCGGCTCCATCCCACCTCGGTGGGCACCTATCCTGAGTGAGGGAGAGACGGGGACCCCCTCCCCTCTCTGCCGGTGAAGTCCCTCCCCTTCCTTCCCCTCAGGCGACCCAAACACACCTTGGTCTCCCCACTGCTGTCGGACTCCGACACCTGGTAGGTGAGGTCTGTCTCTTCAAAGCCCGTGGCACTCATTCTCTGGTCTGTGGTGGGGTCTGAACGGGGTGGAGAGTCTGGCGAGTTGAGGCAGGTCTGAATCAGTGCCTTGCCAGTCTCACTGGTGATCATTGGCTGCAGTTTGCGGGTGGCAAAGGTATACACATGGCCTGTTTCACTGGCCACCAGCAACAGCACCTGTGTCCCTGTCAGCGTGGACAGCTCATAGGCCTGGGGGTAGGGGGGAGGAGATGGGTAGGTCAGCCAAACTATGTCTCTCTACCTTCCTTGGGAAGTAGGGAAGAAAAAAAATACACAGTGATCTCAACCCCCTGTCTGCCCCCCTCCGGCCCCCAGGGACCTTCCTCTCCAACGACTGGGGCAGGGAAAGGGTCTATCAAGATATCTGGAAGTGAGCTGGAGAGCAGAAGAACTACCATGCTCCTCCTTTGAGGAGCAGCCACTGACCTGCAGATACCTCAGGCACAGTCACAGCCCCCTAGTGACAGAATATATAACCTCAGGGGACTTGGGGTGGCAGGGGTCAGGTAGCTGCTCCTGACTACAGCTTAGTGCCAAGAGCCTCATGGAGAGAGGGCTCTCACCCACTCTTCACTGTCACAGGAACCAAACTGAAGTTGCTATCACACTGTAAGTCGCATTAGGGATAAGGGGCCACGCCAAGTAAGTTCTAAGCTGTCCCATGTTTCTTCCCAGAAACCACACAAGCCCTAACCTGTTGCCATTTGTCCTTCTGCCCTATAATACTGTGCTACCCCCTTTTTTCTTTCTTTGTCTTGATGCAGTAGCATCTGGAATGATGCGAGAGGAGACGGGGGCTAGATTAGCAGCTACCACCCTTCCATGAGCCCAGGAAGGAAACCAAGGGTGGCCCCATGAATGGTACCCTTACTCTCCCAAAAGTTCCACAACCCACCTTGGAAGCAGCTCTGGTTTCTATAGGGGACAGAAATAAACACTATCCAATGTCCCCAGGGTTCTAGCTTGTTTCCCAGTTCACCTGCTTCCATCCCTTCCCATATCTTGTACACCTCAAGACGGTTCCTTTCCTCATCCCTATTGACTGGATTGCTGGCTGGAAGAGGAAGAATTTCTAGGTACCTCTGCAAACCTCCCTGCCTTCCCCCAAACTCCATGCACAGATTCTCCCTAGGGCTGGAAACACCACTTGTCCCAAAGGCAGATGGTTCTGAAGTCTGTCCTGCAGGGAGTGTGCAGGTTTCCAGTGGATGCAAAGGAAGACACATGGCCATCGCTCGACTCAGTCCCTGCTGCTCAGGGCAGCATCAGGTCTCCTGCTTTGCTCCCTTACCTGGGGCTCTTAAGCCCCATTGGGTCATCATACCTGTCAGTCCTTCCAGCCAGCACTACTCTTGTGGTGCCCACCTTCTTCCCACACATGCTGGCTCATTGTTGTTACAGAGCTTCAGCCTCTTCACCTCCATACCTTCCCTTGGCCCCCTGCTTTTCCAGCACCCTCCCCCGAACACTAGAAGGCATTGGATCTAGTGACCCCCGCGTCTCATTAACCACCTTCCAAGCAGCCTCCAAGCTTCCCACAACCACTCTTCACCCCTTCACTCCGCAAGGGCCCCGTTCCTCTCTCGCGCCCGTCACTCCCACCTCGGCGCCTTTCCCCTCTTCTCTGGACGTTCGCGGCATCTCCCCCTCTCCCCACATTTCCTTAGCGCCCCTCCCCTCTCGCCCTCCTGGGGTAACAGCTATACCCTCCCACACAGCTCCTGCAGACTCGCCGCCTCTCACCTCCGCCTCGGCTCTGCCTTCCTCCCGGGCTCCCCCTGCGCGTCCCCACCCTCCGTGTCCCCTGTGGCCGGCCAGCCTCCCGGCCCGGTACCTTCTTCATGATGCCCGTCTTCCTCTTGCTGAAGGTCGTGTAGCGCCGCAGTTTGTTGTCGATGAACTCCATCTTGATCTTCACGCGGCCCCGAGTCTTCTTACCCGGCTTGGCCCCGCTCACCGCGCCGCTCACCGGCCCATAGCCCCCGGTGGCCGCCGCCGCCGCCTCGGGCCCACCGACCACCACGCCGAGCTCCATCTCGCTCAGGCTCCGCTTCAGGCCGCGCCGCTCCGCGCCCAGCTCCTCCTCCTCACCCGACTCCGAGTCGCCCTCGCTGCCGCTGTAGAGGGCCCCCGCGGTGGGCGCCGGGGTGGTTGTCGCTGCTGCTGCAGCCTCCCTCTCGAGGCGGCCCGGCCCGAGCCCCGCGCCGTTCCCGGGAACCCGGCCCCCGTTAGCCCCGCGAGTCCCGCCGCCGCCGCCGCCGCCGCCGCCGCCGCCACCTCCCGGCCGCCCCGTCGGGGTCCGGTTCAGGCTGCCCCCCAGGGCCGAGCCCCGGCCCAGCGCCGCCGCGGCCCCAGCTTGGCTCGGTAACATGGCGCTCAATGCAGGAGGGCGGACGGGCAGTCAGCGAGGAATCGGAGCCGCCGCCGCCGCCGCCATCGGCTTCCCGGCTCAACCCGGCACTCCCGCTGCTGCTAGAGCCTCTATCGCTGCCGCCGCCGCCGCCGCTGCGAACCCGGGGCCCCTGCACGCCCGGGCCGACCTGGGCCCTCACTTTCCTGCCCCTGTGGCCCGGGTTGCCCCAGGCCGCTCGGAGCGCCCCCTGTCCGTATGCTAGGGCGGCGCGCCCGGCGGCCGTCAGCGTCCCCCGGGGGGCAGGGGCTGCTGGCCGCGGCCGAGACGGCGGGTGGAGGGGGCCGGGACCACGCGCTGGCGGCGGAGGGATCCCCCGACCCTTCCCCCCATATAAAGAGATACAATGTTTCCTTTTATGGCGAGGCCGCTCCTTATATGGTGAGCCCCTGCGCCCCCGCCGCATTGGTCCGTGGTTCCGGCACCTCCGCTCCCCATTGGCCCACAGGGAGCGCTTATTTGCATAGACATACCGAACTCGCTGCTGTCATCCCGCGTCAGACGGCGACTCCGAAAGGGGAGGAGCCGACGCCTCTTAAAGGAACAGGAGAGGAGGTACGACTCCGCCCCCCTGACCGGAGAATGGTGGAGAGAATTGGGAGGAACCTGCTGAGGGGAAGCCTGGGAGTGGACCGGAGTTCAGTCCCGCGGAGAAATGCGAGCAGCACTAGCAACCCGGCATTAGAAGGGCTGGAAGCAAACACTGGGGTAGTTCCTGAGTGGATTGTGCGTGTTGCAGTAAATGATATAATGCAGCCCAAATTCCAAGGGAGTGCAGGGATAGGAGCACTTCCCCACGCCTTCCTAAGGGAGGCAAAATTTACTGGCTGAGCCGAGGAGGCTTGGGTCCCTGGCGTCCAGACTTGTCGCTTCCCCGCCGCTCCAACCCTTCCCCTCCCCCCGACTTCCTTTCCCTTTCCCTCTCTTTTCCAGGCAACGACACTTTCCCACCAGGCCGGCTCCCCGGTCCTCATTCATCATCCTCTATACTGGAGGGATCTTTGGCAGACATACATCTGGAAAAGACCGGGGGGAGACAGTTGGCCTCCCAGTCCCCGAAGGGGGCAGGGAGACGAGATGAAGATCAGTGAAGACTTCCAGCTGCGGGCTGGGCTGGGGGAGGGGGTTGTCCCGGGGATAAAGCCCACCCTACCGCCAGTGCAAAGGCCTGGGAAAAAGTAGAGCCAGACAGAAAGTTTCAGCAAATAAGCCAGCCAGCCAGCCAGCATGCGCTCGCGCACACACACGCGCCCGCGCACACAAACGCACACACGCGCGCGCGCACACACACACACACACACACACACACACACACACACACACCCTTACCCCTTCTATGGAAAGCCCATGAAGGGGTGGGCGGTTAGAACTGCAGCGCTGCAAAGCCCAGGTTCAGGGTTTGGGTCTGGATCTCAGCTCCAAGGCCGTGAAAATACCTTGCTTGGGCTTTGCAGTTACAGAAATTACTCAAATCTGGAATCAGCCCCTTTCTAGCCTGCGCCTGGAAATAAGGGTTCGACCTCTGCAAACTCCATCATATTCCTCATTGTTGGTACCCATCCGCTGAGGTTCTTAATGCAAATTACATGAGATAAAGGCTAAAGCATAGAGTAAGTGGTCAGTTAATAGGAGCTCCTGGGGTAATCGATTCCTCCCTGGAATAAACATCGGGTTGTTTTGAAGGGGATGGGAGAGTGATATTTCCTTTCCTTAAAAATTTTTGTGAAGACTAAATAAAGTGGTTGGTTTTGTTTGACCCATTAGTGGTAGTGGTAATGAAATGAATTTAGTGTACTGCAACCAGCATTTAAAATAATAAATGAGTACCACAAAAAGCAAGGGCAAATATTTTTGCATGAAACTTTTGTTTGCATTATTGTTAGGTTGAACCATGTAAAATTGCCATTTTATAGATCAAGAGGGTAGCATATTGTCGATTTCATATGGCTCAATATGTGTGTGTACTCGGTGATGATGTCAATTGCATTTCTTACTGTGAGTCACAGTCCAAAGACTGAGAATACTGAAACAAAGTATGTTCAAGTGATTTGTGAGACCTAATTGTGTGTGCGTATACACACACTCATCAAACCCCTAACTACAGGAAGGAATTAAGAGCTCCTACTCTTCCCCATTTCCCAATAGTTTCAAAGAGGTTTTTTTTCCCTCCTAATTTACTCTACATAACAGGTAGTTTAACATATGGAATGTGTTAGCTCAAGAGGAAGAACAGGTCAAATACATAAATAGGTTCCAGAAGAGCTTTAGGGGCCACTAACGGTGCTTGGGCCTGTGATTTGCCTGAGCAGTACAATCATAGAACCACAGCCCTGGGCTTTCATTCTTGCCTGACTTCTAAAGACTTTTGTGTTTGAGACCCCTAGTTTAGACACACACATGGTTGATAACCCTTAGCAGTGGCACTCCAGAGGACAACTACTGTCTGCCACATCCATGGGGTATGGTGTGGAATGAGCACAGTTCTTAGCTTCCCTTCAAATAGATTGACCTCTCCCACTTCACCCAATCCCTGGGCCATTGCACACCAGCATTAGTGCCCCAGCTCCTTTGCCTGATTGGGATGGCTTCATTTTACATAAAAATCTGGATTCTCTCAATTAGAATTTTTAGCAACTCCTAGTCTATGCACCCACAAGAGCACTATAGTCTGGAGCTGAATTGAGTGGTGGCCACAGCAGAGGCTTCTGCTGTCAGGCTCACTATAGACTCCACACAGCTCACTGAGCTCAGATAAGTGCCCCGCCTGGCCTCTCTGGAATGTGAGTTAGGTGCTTCTCTGATAAGGCCTGTATCACAGTAACCCCTTGGAATATGGGCGCTCATGTCTACCCCTGACCATGAAGGACCTCCAGAGGGGCATCAGAATTCCAGCCAGATGCCCCACATACCACACCATTCCCACATTGACCTTTATTTCGTTCTCCTGATTTTTATCACCCAAATATCAGAACAAAAATTAAGGATATCTTTTAAAAATTATTATCACCAGAGGTGCCCAGGTGTCTCAGTTGATTAAGTGCCTGACTCTTAATTTTTTTTAATGTTTATTTTTGAGAGAGAGAGAGAGAGAGAGAGAGAGTGGTGGAGGGGCAGAGAGGGAGACACAGAATCTGAAGCAGGCTCCAGGCTCTGAGCTGTCAGCACAGAGCCCAATGTGGGGCTGGAACCCACAGACCATGAGATCATGACCTGAGCCAAAGTTGAACACTCAACCGACTGACCCACCCAGGCACCTCATGTGTCCAACTCTTGATTCCAGGCACCTCATGTGTCCAACTCTTGATTTCGGCTCAGGTCATGATCTCACAAATCATGCGATTGAGCCCCACATCACTGCTGTCAGTGCAGAGCCTGCTTGGGATTCTCTTTCTCTGCCCCTCCCCTGCTCATGCTCTTTCTCTCTAAATAAGTATTTTAAACAATTACTATCACCAGAAGAAGAAAAAAATTACCACTCTGAAAGTGTTTGCATTTGGAATTAACCTTTATGCAAGGGCTCTTCACGGAGAACAAGTCTCAGTTGTGATTGCAGCATTAGAGAGAATTGAATGGAAAAGAGGTTGTGACTCAGTGTGCCCAGGAAAAGTCTGGAAAGCCACACTCCAGAGACTACTGGTACTCACCACTGGAGAGCAGGGTTGGAGAGAGAGGAGTGTTTTTTGCTTTATACAAGTCTGTACCATTTGCCTTCTTCCATGACAAGTATTATTTTTTAATAATTTTTTTTCTCTTACAATTAAGTGAAGAAAGAAAACCGGGTAGAGGTAGAATAAATGGATCTTGGACAGAGAAGGGGGTCCATATAGAGGAGGGCTCACAATGGACTGAGTAAGGGTGACTATTCTCCAAACATTGGTACCATTGATGGAAAAAGAGAACTTGGCTGAAGAAGCAGGTTTGTGAGAGAGAGAAGTTCAGTTAGGGCCCAGGGAAGCAGGCAGTGGGAAACGTCCTGTAGGAAATGGACAGCGTGTGTCTGCAGCTTGAGGCAGAAGCTAGAATTGGAGCTAATGCTCTGAGAACTGTCCGCCCTGAAGGGCTGATTAAAGCCATGTGACGTGAGAGGAGATTCCTAAGGGTAAGCACATGAAGAGAGCAAAGCCAAGGACAGAATCCAGAACAGCTAGCTCTGGGGCAGACAGAAGGAAGCCTCAGCCAGAGCTGGAGAAGGCTGGTCAGAGAAGGTGGAGCTAAAGTACCATCATCAAAGTCAAGAGAGGAGAGTTTGAAGAGGCAGACGTAGCCAGCAGTGTAGCCACAGCCGAGCGGTCAAGGGATACCAGGAGTTTGTGATTGACCTTCTAGAGTAGTACCTTCCTAGTTCTTTGGAGTGCAACCCACAGTAAGAAATCATTTTTACATCATAACCTGTGGTGAGTTAGATCGTTGCTCCCAATTCTTCACACCCTGTGGTGGAATTAGATATCCAACATCCTTTGCCACGTGACTTTGCAGTACCTCTTACTGGGATTGATGTTGGGTTTTGACACGTGACTTGCTTTGGCTGATGAAACACTAACAGACTCATGGATATAGGTGCATGCATGATCTGGCTTGACCCCTTGTGCTCCAGTCACTGCAGGATAGCCTGCTCTAGGGCCAGCAGAGGAGACCCACACCAGACCTTCAGCCCAGAGCCAAGCCCAGCCCAACTGGGCTAGGTCCAGCCAAGGTCAGCCAAACCTCACCAACCTGCAGATCCATGAGCGAGAAAAATAAATTGTAAGCAACTGAGATTTGGGGCTTATTGTACAGCACCACCACCCCAAAGGCTGACATAATCCAATATGTAGAAACATGTATCAAATATTACCAACAAAATTTTGTAAAAGAATACTTACCCTTAAGGTATATACGATGTACTCTAATAATTTCTATTGTTACTTTTTTTTTAAATACTGGCTGCAACCCACATTAAAAAAAACACTCTTCTAGAAAAGTTGTTCTCAGATTTTTTTTACTCCAACACATCTCAGGGATATGACACACTGTATAACAACAAGTAAGTGGCTCACTCACTAGCTGTGCAACCTCTGGGAAACTACCTGACCACCCCAAGCTTCAGTTTCCTAATCTGAGAAAGGGGAATGATAATAGAGTACAACAACTATAGAGTAGTTGCAGAAATTAAATGAGAATGACGCATGTTAAGTGTTTAGCAAAGTCATTGGTATAAAGCAGGTATTCAATAAATATTAGCTATTATTTCCATTATTGAGAAGTTTGGTGAGAAACAGAAGGAACCAGACCATTTCAGAGTTAAGAATGAGTTATAGGGCACCTGAGTGGCTCAGTCGGTTCAACATCTGACTCTTGGTTTCGGCTCAGGTCATCATCTCACAGTTTGTGAGTTCGAGCCCCGCATGGGGCTCTGTGTGGACAGCATGGAGCCTGCTTGGCATATTCTCTCTCTCTCTCTCTCTGCCCCTCCCCTCTTTGCTCTCTCTCACGCTCAAAATAAATAAACTTAAAAAACAAATTATAAAAATAAAGAATGAGTTACGGACTCATTTCTTTGGGATGGGGAACCAGGCTGAAGCTACTGGAATAATAATAATAATAATAATAATAATAATAATAATAAAATTGATGACACCAGGTCTAAATAACAAAGGAGCAAGAAACCAGTTGAGGGCCCTCAACAAGGGCATCAATGAGACACCGAGCACCAGTTCTTTGCTCTGTTCTACCTGCTCTATCTCCCTCCTAGAATCTTAAAGGGACTCAGAGACCTGAATCTGTTATTAATTCCTTCTCCAATCCTGTTCTAACTTGTCCCCCCACCCTGCCTCCTACCCTCCCCACCTGAGCATGAGGATTAAGCCAGCCAGCAAAGAATAAGTAGTTGGCAGTCAGAGGGCAACACAGGGTCACACAGACAAGAGGTGGCCTTGCATCCTCAACCCGTATTCTAAACTGCTCTGTGAAACAGAGACAAAGACCTGTGTTTACTGGTTATTCCTGTCCAAACCCCACTAGACTTCATGAAGGCATGTGGCCGCTTCTGATAAGTGACGGAAGAAGGGACACCATCCATGGACAACGGCATGGAATGAGCATTGGAAGCAGGTTGTAAAAAAGGCTTCTTTATTGAGAGCAGCGAGTGTTAAAAAAAAAAAACAACAACAACAAATAAACAAACAACAACAACAACAACAACAAAGGTGTGAGGCAGGGGTGGCCCACCCTCCCCACCTCCTCCAGGGCCCACCCCTCCCTCCCATGCCCCCCACCCCACGCTGCAAGTAACATACAAAAGCCGCCCATGGTGCATACAAAAAGGGCGGGTTATATAGTGTCAAAAGCTCCTGAAACTCCTTCATCTGCCAGGCACTTAGGATGAGGAAAGGAGAGAAGGGTGCGGGGGAGGCATGGGTCTGGGTCAGCGTGCACAAGTCCACGGGCTGAGGACTCACTGGTGCATCTTCCACAATCCTGGCACAGACCCCAAGGTAGGCCCCGTGGACTAGAACAAGCCAGGAAACTTGAGTATATTAAAGAACTCCCCTCAGATCCAGCTTAGCCCTCCCTGGGCCAAGTTGGCAGGTGACTGGCAGAACTGAACCTGGTTAAGGGAAGGAGACCCAGGCCAGAAACTGGGGTTACCTGAGGCACCCATACTGTCCCTGATGGGAGAAGGGGGGGGGGCGCAGAGAACGCTGCCCAGCTCAAGGCCCTGGTCACTCAGTCTGGGTCTGAATCAGCCTCCCCAAGGGCTGAGGATGAGGAAGAGGAGGAAAGCCCAGGCCCTGCCCAGACCTTTATAGTGCCTGTGGTCCCAGGGCAGGGCCCCTAGGGACAAGGAAGACAGGGATCTTGCCCATCATGCTGTGGGTGCCCCTCAAGAGGTCCTCCCCTGCCCACACCATCCTGAGGCACGGCCTGCCTGGGCTCCTTCCTCAAGGCTTGCTGTCTGCCGGGTTGTCTCCCAAGGTGTTGGCGATCTCACTGAAGGAGGGCCGGTCCTTGGGGCTGAGGGCCCAGCAGCGCTGCATCAGCCGATAGAGCTTGGAAGGGCAGCCCTCAGGCTGAGGGAGTCTCGCCTTCCCAGCCTGCAAGTCTGTAGGGAAGATGGCCGGTGGAGCATTAGTCGAAACGTTTAACCACCTGTCTGACTCTGCGAGGCCTGCAGTTCCCATAAGCAGCCACATGAGGGCAACTCAGGGTCAGGGGCGCTTGCCAGTGGTGGGTGGGCACTGACTCAAGGAGTGTGCAGGAAGTATCTTGCAATCAAAGGTGATGATTCCCCTGGCGCTGGCCCCGGGTCTCTCTGACTGGTGGGGAGAGGGTCCATGCCGCACGGGAGGCAGGCAATGCATGAGGACTGAAGTGGGGTCAATGGGCAGGCATCAGAGTAGCTGGACTGGGCACTGGGGTCAAAGACTATTTACCAACCAGTATATAAATATTAATTAGTCTTTCAGCTGGAGTGGCCATGCCTGTATACCTGCTAACACCAGCCCTGAGAGGTGAGGCAGGCTTAGTCAGCCCCAGGACCCTGAGCAAACTCTCCACCTGGAGAACATCTGCAATCAACCTCTGGAAACACAACTGCCTACCTGCCAGCACTTCATCATCTGCCTGTCCACCATGGGGCATCTCTCCATGGGTGAACACTTCCCACATCAGCACGCCAAAGGCCCAAACGTCGGACTTCGTGGAGAAATCGCCCTCCAGGATGGCCTCGGGGGACATCCAACGCAGCGGCACCCAGGCCTGGCGGAAGTGGTAGTACTCACTGTGGGAAAGAAGCATACACAGGGGTGGGGTGGGGCCTCCCCGGCTCACTGGGTAGAATGGGGAACACGGCCTGGGATCCCAACCTCAGCCCACGTCTGGGTCTCATACCCAGGCTAGAACCCTATTTTTCTACATCAAGGCAAGGCCCTCAGAGAAATTGGTTAACATTTATGCAAAGCATGGGGGGTGTGCTGGATGAAATTTGGAGGCATCCACGTGGGGTCTGAGGGTAAAAATTTGGTTAAGAATCAAAATCTGCCTAAATGTTAATGTTTTTAAAAGCTAACAATCGGGGGTGCCTGGGCGGCTCAGTCGGTTAAGTATCTGACTTTGGCTCAGACCGTGATCTTAAGGTTTGTGGGCTCAAGCCCTGCGTCGGGCTCTGTGCCGACAGCCTGGAGCCTGCTTCGGATTCTGTGTCTCCCTCTCTCTCTGCCCCTCCCCCCACTCATGCTCTGTCTCTCTCTCTCTCTCTCTCAAAAATAAACATTATTTTAAAAATTAAAAAATAAATAATAAAAGCTAACAATCATATGCATTTTCTGTTTAAAAGAAAATGTGAAAAACAACACATTACATGAAAAGAAAAGTTGTAGAGCTTTACTAGTGATAAACCAATCACGACTAAAGGAACAGCCAGACGGAACTGTGGTGACTCAGAGCCAGGGGGAAGTTCCCTGGAGAGGCTATAGAGTGAGTGCACATTCCAGAGCAATCTCTGGCTGTAGCTGCTGAGCTCCAAGTCTTAGGCTTCAAGATAGCAGTTACTGAACTTAGGAAGTTACAGAGGGAACCATACAGACAGTGAAATTACACATAAACTGTTATAAAGCTATAAAAAAGGTTCATAATGTTTTATAGAGAGAAAACTTACAAGCATCAGGGACCTGTGGCCCACTGGCTAAGAAGCCTGTTACACCTTTGGAGAAAGGATGGGGAAACTCTGTCCCCTCCCAAGCCCTCCAGCTTTGGATCAAGCAGACACTAAGCGCTTTCCCACATACCCCCAAGCCTCACCTGCCCTCTGGCCCTCACCACCCCGACCGGTGTCCTTCTACCTGTTGTACACATCCTTGCTGAGTCCCAGGGCCGACACCTTCACCTGTCTCTGGGCGCTGACCAGGCAGTTCCGAGCGGCCAGGTCCTTGTGCACAAAGCGATTGTTGGACAGGTGCTCCATGCCCAGGGCCACCTGGGTGCACAGTGACACCTGCAGCGAGAAAGGGGCCTGTCAGAACAGCCCAGGACTAGAGATCAAGGCGACCATCCCCGACACAACCCTTGGTGAGGTCTCAACACCATCACTGCGACATGTAGGGAGCCCTGAAGCAAAGACGCAACAGCCTCGATTTCCCTCTCTATAAAATGGGGATAATAACAGCGCCTGTCTCACTGGTCTGTTAGAAGAACTGCGTTAAATGAAATTAAGCTCTTGGAACCACTCTGACACAGAGCAGCTGTTAGATTAGGTTAAGTGGCACATGGGGCAGGGAGAACACATCCATATTAACCACCTGTTGAGTGAAACATAACTGGACAGTAATCACAGCTTACATGTTTGTGGGTTGTTCCTTTTTTACTTCAAAATTACATAATTTCTGCTAGTTGTGCTTAAAACAAACAAAACAAGAAATATGCGTGTGTGTGTGTTTTCTGTGCATGTGTGTGAATGAACATACACATGGGACTGGCTGCCTCCAAGCAGAGGAGCTGGGGACTAGAGAGTAGAAAAGCCGGGCAATCTAAATATTTTTAAATTGTGAATTGCATAAGAAAACTTCATAAAATATACATATACTCCCACAAATTAAAAAGCTCACACTCAGGTAACTGTCACTAAGTAAAAACAAAAACAAAACCCGACAATGCTAGCATCCCAGAAACCCCAAGGGCTCCTTTTAAATCATATATTCTCCCTCTCAAGAGGTAACCCCTATCCTGCCTTTTACAATAATAATCTCTTGGCTGTTCTTTATAGTTTTCCCACTTACACATACATTCATTCCTAAACCACAGAATTCAGTCCTGCTGAACCAGATAAAGTTGGAAGTACTTTTGGGTCTTGATTCTTTCACTCAATATTGTGAGATACATCCGTTTTTGTGTGTGTTTGTTTGCGGGGATCACTGTACTTAGTCCTTTTTCACCATAAATACACCACAATTCATTCTACTGCCAATGGATATTTGTTTTTCTCCAGTTTGTGGCTATTAAAAACTGCTGCAGGACATCTGGGTGGCTCGGTGGGTTAAGCATCTAACTCTTGATTTCGGCTCAGCTCGTGATCTCAAGGTCCCGAGACTGAGCCCCACATCGGGCTCTGCGCTGAGCATGATGCCTGCTTAAGATTTGCTCTCCCTCTCCCTCTCCCTCTGCCCCTTCCCTGCTCAGGTGTGTGCTCTTTCTCTGTCTCTCTCTAAAAACAACAGTGCTGCTATAATTGTTCTGATGGGTATACATGCTTGAGTTTCTTTAAAATACTGAGACACTGGTCACAGATTAGGAGTATCTCTAGCTCTACAAAATAATGCCAAAGTATTTTCCAAAGTGTAAGAGAGTTGGGGATATTTTTCGCTGATCTCCTTTTTAAAATGTCGAGCCATGGGGGCGCCTGGGTGGCTCAGTCAGTTGAACTTCCGACTTCGGCTCAGGTCATGATCTCACAGCTCACGGGTTCGAGTCCTGTGTCAGCTCTGTGCTGACAGCTTGGAGCCTGGAGCCTGCTTCGGATTCTGTGTCTGCCTCTCTCTCTGCCCCTCCCCCACTCATGCTCTGTCTCTCTCTCTCTCTCAAAAAGAAACATTAAAAAGAAATTTAAAATAAATAAAATGTCAAGTCATGTGTATTATTATTATTGCTATTACTATCATTATTGTATATAATACATTACTTAACATATTCAATGGAATCACAATTAAATTATATTAACATTTAAAAAGTATGTATCGATGGACTGGACAAGTATGGAGCACGTGGAGCACTGGACACCACACACAGCTGGGTGTTGGTGGAACAGAACAGGCACAGCAGGGCAGGGGTCCCGGTGAGAGAGCAGTCTAGAAAGGAGATGAGAAGTGTACCTGCAGGAGGCTGCCACCACCAGGGAGAGGGTGGCCCATGCCAAGCAGGAAAAAGCAGAGTATCAGGGGAGTGCTTGTAAAGACCCAAGGCCCCTTCACTCTGTCACCTTATATTCAAACCCTGGGAGCACCCACTGGGGATGCGTATGACCTGTAGCATTTCCTTGTATATAAAAACAAAGCAAACAAATGAAAAGAGGTCCCTGGGGGAGCTTATTTAACAAGTTACTGGCCAGCTGTGTGTTTCTCCTGGCATACAGTGTCACTCTCAGGATTCATAAGGGAGAAGTCACCTACCATGTAATACAATCAGAAGAAATGAAGATAAGAATGCTGCCAGTAACCAATCTTATCAAGGAAATAAAAATCACGGCCTGGTGATACCGTTTTACGTGTATCTGACTGCAAAAGGTCGAAAGTCTGCCACTTATTTCAAATTGTTCAGGAAAAAAAATACATAAAAATAATATCCGTGTATGGGGCGCCTGGGTGGCTCAGCCGGTTAAGCGTCCGACTTCGGCTCAGGTCATGATCTCACAGTTCGTGGGTTCGAGCCACGTGTCAGGCTCTGTGCTGACAGCTCTGAGCCTGGAGCCGGCTTCAGATTCTGTGCCTCCCTCTCTCTCTGCCCCTCTCCCATTCACACTCCATCTCTCTCAAAAATAAACATGAAAAAAAACTTAAAAAAAAAATCCACGTACCTATAGCAAGAGATTGATAAAGCAAATGGGGCAAAATGCAAATAGCTGAACCTGGGCAAATGGTTTGTAGGAGTTCCTTGAACTATTCTTATCCTCTTTTAAGTCTGAAATATCAAAACTTACCAAACATATACACACATACACATGCACACAAATGAAAAATAACACTAAGTAAAAGCAGCCCGTGTGTGGACCAATGATGACAGTATGTCTTAACCAAAGACCATGGTCAATCAGCGTCTATGTTCCTGAAGTTCGGAAACGAAAACAAGCGAATGGGAGCAGTAGAGGGGCTGCTGGTGCAAGAAGGAAACCACCGAGCCGGAGAGAAGGGCCCAGGAACATGCTGAGCACCTGCTGTATGCCAAACCCTGAGTTAGGCTGGCCGCCTCTCCAGTGTACACCCTGTAGTGTGGGGCTCATCCTCAGCTTTACCCGTGGTCCCCTGCAAGGCTCCGTACCCAGTCTAATGCCAGAGCCCAGCTCTCTCCCCAACAATACAGCTGCCTCTCCTGGCTCATATCACTGGTAATGCGGGCACGGGAAGGGCTGTCTACCCATCAGCAAGCCCAGGGGTGGGGTGCTGGCTACAAACTGACCCTTTAGCATCCCTGTGGCTCCAAGCGGTCTCACTGGCCTGACTCCCAGGTCACAGAAAGGCCGGCAGAGGACGAAGCCTAAGCACCAAGAGGGGGTCACTCCAAAGACAGATCTCAATCTGTGTGCACTGGTGAGTGACATCCCTGTGGGCCCCACTGCCTCCTCTGGTGGTTTGCTAACTGTAGTGACAACCTATTAGTAGGTCATGAAACCAATCGAGTGAATCATAATGGGCAATAAAAATTTTTAAATGGAATGAAAAATATCAGAGTATATATAACACTTAGTAAAGGTAAGTATCATTCATAAAACTTTTTTCATTAAAAAAGTACATACACATGTGTGTGTTGGCTTGTGATACAAATGTGCTATTTGCTACTGTAAGTCTCAGTCAAAAGTTTTAAAAACAATGGTCTATATACAGATGGCCAATAGACACATGAAAAGATGCTCCACATCACTCATCATCAGAGAAATGCAAATCAAAACCACAATGAGGAGCGCTTGGGTGGCTCAGTCAGTTGAGCGTCTGACTCTTGATTTCAGCTGGGGTTGTGATCCCAGGGTCGTGGGATTGAGCCCGGTGCCGGGCTCTGCACCAAATGTGAAGCCTGCTTGGGATTCTCCCTTCCAATCTCTCTCTCTCTCTCTCTCTCTCTCTCTCTCTCTCTCTCTCTCTACCTCTCTACCCCTCTCCCCGACTTGTGCTTTTCTCATTCTCTCTCTCTAAATAAATAAATAAATCCTACAAAATACACAAGATATTACCTCACACCAATCAGAACGGCTAGTATCAAAAAGACAAGAAATAACAAGTGTTGGCAAGAGTGTGGGAAAAAAGGAACCCTCATGCACTGTTGGTGGGAATGTAAATTAGTGCAGCCATTCTGGAATATAGTATAGAGGTTCCTCAAAAAACTAAAAATAGGGACGCCTGGTTGGCTCTGTTGGTAGAGCAGGCGACTCGTTTTTTTTTAAATATTTATTTTTGACAGAGAGAGAGAGACGGAGCATGAGCAGGGGAGGGGCAGAGAGAGAGGGAGACACAGAATCAAAAGCAGGCTCCAGGCTCTGAGCTGACAGCACAGAGCCCGATGCGGGGCTCGAACTCACAGACCGTGAGATCATGACCTGAGCCGAAGTCGGACGCTCAACCGACTAAGCCACCCAGGTGCCCCTCATTTTTTTTTTTTTAAGCTTATTTGAGAGAGAGAGAGAGAGAGAGAGAGAAAACAAGCACACGAGCAGGGGAGGGGCAGAGAAAGAGCGGGGAGGGGGCAGTGGGGGAGGGGCAGAGAGAGAGCCTGGGGGAGGGGGGGAGCGGGGGAGGGGAAAAGAGAGAATCCCAAGCAGGTCCCACACTGCCAGCGCAGGGGCTGACATGGGAGTCGAACCCACGAACCATGAGATCATGACCTCAGCCGAAGTCCCAGCCAAACCCAGGCCTTAGCCAGAGGCCCAAACAACTGAGCCACTGAGATGCCCCCCAGAGCATGCAACTCTTGATCTTAGGGTTGTAAATTCAAGCCCCATATTGGGCATAAAGATTACTTAAAACAAACAAACAAATAAATAAAACCTAAAACATCCTAATAAAAAAAAACAACAACTAAAAGTAGAAGTACCATACAATCCAGTAATTCCACTTGTGGGTATTTACCTAAAGAAACAAAAACATTAATTTGAAGAAATACATGCACCCCTATGTTTACTGCAGCACTATTTGCAGCAGCCAAAAATGAAAGCAGCCTAAGTGTCCACTGATAGATGAATGAATAAAGAAGAGGTGGCATAGGGGCGCCTGGGTGGCGCAGTCGGTTAAGCGTCCGACTTCAGCCAGGTCACGATCTCATGGTCCGTGAGTTCGAGCCCCGCGTCAGGCTCTGGGCTGATGGCTCAGAGCCTGGAGCCTGTTTCCGATTCTGTGTCTCCCTCTCTCTCTGCCCCTCCCCCGTTCATGCTCTGTCTCTGTCTGTCCCATAAATAAATAAAAACGTTGAAAAAAAAAATTAAAAAAAAAAAAAAAAGAAGAGGTGGCATAAATGTACAGTTGAATATTATTCAGCCATAAGAATGGGATCTTGCCATTTGTGACAACATGGATGGACCTAGAGGGCGATACGTTCAGTGGAAAAAGTCAGACAGAGAAAGACAAATACCATAGGACTTCACTTATGTGTGGAGTCTAAAAAACAAAACAAACAAACAACAATAACAACAATGAAGGAAAAACAGACTCATAAATACAGAGAACAAACTGGAGGTTGCCAGAGGGGAGGGGGGTGGGGGGAATGGCAAAATAGAATACATAAATACACATACAAATACATAAATACAAATACAAAATAGAATACATAAAATACAACGTATATAACAACAACACTAGGTTGTACACCTAAAACGAACATAGTATGTCAACTATACTTCAATTAAAATTTTTTAATTTAGGGGCACCTGGCTGGCTTCGTGGGAAGAGCGTGTGACTCTTGATCTTGAGGTCATGAGTTCAAGCCCCAAGTTGGGTATAAAGATTACTTAAATCAGGGGCGCCTGGGTGGCGCAGTCGGTTAAGCGTCCGACTTCAGCCAGGTCACGATCTCGCGGTCCGTGAGTTCGAGCCCCGCGTCAGGCTCTGGGCTGATGGCTCAGAGCCTGGAGCCTGTTTCTGATTCTTTGTCTCCCTCTCTCTCTGCCCCTCCTCCGTTCATGCTCTGTCTCTCTCTGTCTCAAAAATAAATAAACGTTGAAAAAAAAATTTTTTTTAAATAAAGATTACTTAAATCAATTTTAGAAAACTAAAAAAATTTAAAAGTCACACATAAGAAATGGTTTGGGGAAAAGCAAACAGAATATAGAACCTGTTAAATAAAACTATACTTTGTTAACATCAGGAAAAAACACAATGAAAAAATGGTTTAAACCTGTGCTGCCCCAAAAAGTAGCCCCTAGCCCTGTGTGATTATGTAAGCTAGTTAAAACCTAACAAGATTAAAAATTCAGTTCCTCAGGAGCTCTCGCCACATTATAAATGCTCAGTGGCCACGTGAGGTTAGCAACTCACTAGGGTCGGACAGCACTAGACAGAAAATATTTCCATCACTGCAGGAAGTTTGGTAGACAGCACTGATTCAAACCAGCACCAGACTGGACTGATCTATATATCCAATATATTAGCTGACACTGCATATGCAGAGGTGCTGAATCAGGGATACCATCAAGAGCTGGGAAAAATCTCAGGGTACCTGGGTGGCTCAATCAGTTAAGCATCTGACTTCGGCTCAAGTCATGATCACGCGTTTCATGAGTTCGAGCCTCGTGTCGGGCTCTATGCTGACAGCTCAGAGCCTGGAGCCTGCTTTGGATTCTGTGTCTGTCTCTCTCTGCCTCTCTGTCTGTCTGTCTCTCTCTCTCTCTCTCTCCCCCCACCTCCCCTGCTCGTGCTCCCTCTCTCTCAAAAATAAACACTAAAAAAAATAAAAATTAAAAAAAAAAGAGTTGGGAAAAATCTCATCTTTTTGGTGTATTTCCCTTAACAAAATAAAGACACAAAATCTCCAGATAGCGTCAACCAAACACGTATAACCAGTGAGGAGAGTTGAAGAAGTCATGTGAACAGGTCCCCAGGATGATGGAGTCCCCCCTGGGTGCACAGCCCCCCTGTGTCTTCAAGGAAAAGTAAAGGCCACCACAACTCCCAAAGTTGCCCCCAGACTGTCATCCTCAGAATGCCCCAAGTGCCACTGGTGGTAAAAGGGCGAGATGACAACTGAAGTGGTCGTGTCATTAACAACCAGACTCTATCTCAGGCTTCAAAACTGCAGGGCACTGTCCAGCCTTGCCAGGTTATCTGTACGGGACAAAGGCTTTTGTTTCTACTTTCTTACTTACTTAGAGAGAGAGCAAGCACAGTGGGGGAGGGGCAGAGAGAGGGAGAGAGAATCCCAAGCAGGCTTCGCACTGTCAGTGCAGAACTGTGAGATCAAAGAGGCACCTGGGTGGCTCAGTGGGTTGAACGTCCGACTTTGGCTCAGGTCATGATCTCACAGTTCGTGGGTTCGAGCCCTGCGTCAGGCTCTGTGCTGAGAGTCAGCTTGGAGCCTGGAGTCTGCTTCAGATTCTGTGTCTCCCTCTCTCTCTGCCCCTCCCTGACTTGCACTGTCTCTCTCTCTCTCTCTCTCTCTCAAAAATAAATAAACATTAAAAAAAATAAATTAAAAAAAGAACTCTGAGATCATGACCTGAGCCGAAGTCAGACACTTAACTGACTGAGCCACCCAGGCGCCCAGGGACAAAGCCTTCTGTAATGTGACTTCATCAGACTAAGCATTCCCCCCAGCCTGCTCTCTCTGATCTGGCTCAATAGCTAAACAATCTGCTACTAGTCAAGGGAAACACAAGACAGTGGACTTGGCATGGTGACTAACTTGCTATCTTTCCAGAGCGGCAGTGCTTCTGGAAATGCTGGCTAAGTGAGGACAGTAAAAGGGAATTCTGTTAGGCCCAAGCCAATTAAGTGTTTCCTTACTGCTGGGCAAGATGCCATCAGATGGCCCCAAGATTGATTTCCAAATACTGTTATAAAGGCCTGCTCTTTGGTAAAGACCAGACCCACTCCTTCCTTTCCAACATGACAGTCTCAGGGCTTGCTCAGGTTCTGGCTAACTCTTCATGACAGCATTGTGCCATTCTCATGCTACAGCATCTGATTGCCTATACTGTTGTCCTCGAGGTGTGCTAAGTTGACCCTGTTCCTCATCCTGTCATTAGCCTGCAGGGACCCAAAGAGAAGTCACAGGTTATAGTTCCCTGACTTCAAAATCTCCATCATCTCATCAGCTACTCGAACAAGCATTACCTATAATTATGCCAACACTCAGGGCCCGTGTCTGATTTCTGTCAGTGCTTCACTGATATCCTGAAATTCTCCTGGGGTTCTCCCCAGCCCCCCCACACCAACTAGACACTCCCGTTCCAATTCTACCTGGCCGTGGGAGCACCCTGCCTACCATTCCACCTCTCTTTAAAAACTTAACTCTTCCTCCTTCCATTCCCCTAGAACCCTAGGAATATAAAGTGATGCAGCGGTTCAATAGATTATTATTAGCACAAGAAAGTGTCTACAAGTTTTAGTATACCTTTCCTAAGAATTTTCATTTTCCTGGAATCCCCAAAAAGCAGTATTTTTCAAACTACTGATCAAGCCCCACATGGGTCTCAAAATCAATTTAGTAGGTTAAAAAAAATAGGATAGAAAATATCAAGTGCATCAAATACAATGCTTGGAAAGTTTAACTTGAGTTGTGTGTGTATGCTCTTTTTAAAAAAAATTTATCTATTTTGAGGTGGGGAAAGGGAGATGGGCAAAGAGAGAGAGAATCCCAAGCAGGCTCCATACCAGCTGCCAGTGCAGAGCCCGATGCAGGGCTCAAACCCATGAACCATGAGATCATGATCTGAGTTGAAACCAAGAGTCAGACACTTAACCAGCTGAGCCACCCAGGCGCCCCTATGTGTGTGCATGCTATTTGGGGCATGATGTAAAATGCATTTCTTCCTTTTGAGAGAAAGAGAGAGCTAGAGAGCGAGCACGTGCACGTGTGCACAAGCAGGAGAGAGGGAAGAGGGAGAGAATCTTAAGCAGGTTCCACACTCAGCACGGAGCCCAATGCCCAACCCAGGGCTCGATTCCATGACCCTGGGATCATGACCTGAGCCACAATCAAGAGTCAGAAGCACAACTGACTTAACCGCCCAGGCGCCCCTAAAATGCATTTCTTATAGGGGGAATCCTGACAAACATTTCAAAGCCAGTATCCTATATACCAGGACTCCTTGAACTTTAATGAGCTTAAGAATTTGCTGGAGAGCCTGTTTGAAAAATGCAGGTCCTCAGACCCCATCCTCAGATATTCCTATTCTTTCAGTCTGAGGTATGGTCAAGAAACCTACAATTTTTATTTTACGCAAAACCCATCTCCCATACGACGCAGAATATTGTCCTTGAAGAGTGTGGAACCCAACTTATTAAAGCTCTCCATCACATTTAAGATGCTAGGGAGGAAAAGTGGGGGACAGATCTTTAGCACAGGCTGTGAGGACTTTCAACCAAAGAGAGTCCCTCAGGTCATGTGACAGAGGTAATTGACTTCCTGTCCGCTTGCCTACATCCCTATCCCAAACAAACCTACCTGACTCCCCTCTTTCCTGAAGCCATTCCCTTCCTGCCATTCAACTACTTCCTCTCCTTGAGAACTGAACTCAAGTTACTTTTCTACCAGGAAACCTTCTTTGTTAACCACACCGTCTGTCCACCTAAAGGATGCATGTCTTCGATGTCTCTTAATTTATGTCTATCATTCACTTCCCATGTAGTACCTGAAGTCTGTAAGGCACATGCCATATTCATTTTCCCAAGCTCCCTTACTAGATCCTAAATGCCCCAAGGACGCCTGGCAGTTTCAATTTTGCAGCCCCAAGGGCCCTTAGGGCCATGACTGGCTCAGTAAAGACTCATTGGCTCCTTGCATGTCCTGATTTGTGAACTCTGGGGCCCTGACATCCTACTTAGGCGGAATAGCACATCCTGTCCTGTGGCTTTCCATCTACAGCCACTGGAGACAGTTCCTGCAGCTTGAGAGGTGGAGACAGGGGCCTGGTATCAGGAGGTCAGCTCTGGGTGACCTGGGGCCAGGTCACTTGTCCTATGTGGGCCTCGGCAAATTATGAGGAAGCCAGCCTGAAGGGTGCAGAGCCACTTCCCCAGGGGTGGCCAGGGTCCCATTCCCCTTACAGATCAACCAGCCATACCTTTCTTTCCTGCCCCTGAATCTGTGACCTGGGTCAACCTCCAAGGCAAGGAATGGTCACCTGGGAGGGAGGGCCCTAGCAGTCACTGCCTACCTGCCCTGCACTGTGACTGGTTTATGAGGTGACTTTGCCATCAGCTTAGTAGCAGAATGCCCAGTCCCAGGGAAGGAGGCGGATCCATTTCAGAGGGGAAGGAAGGAGGCTGTGGGCAGGAAGAGCTGGGCCACAGAAGGTATCAAGGTATCATCTGAGGAGGGCAGGGGGCAGTAGGCAAGCTTTCCCTGCTTCACTGTTTCAAGCCAGGTCTGCTCCACCATGGGGCCCCAGCCAGGGATCTGTGCCCGGAAGGCAGGAAGAGAACCGGAAGGAAAGGCTGGGAGCCCACAACCCAAGTGAGAGCGAGAGTGTGAAACCACAGGGAGTGAAACACGGGCAGCCCTTTCACAGAAGAGACTTCCACACTCAGAGGCTGATGAAACACTCTCGGGGCCACACCCTGCCCTGCCTGTCCCCTTTGCGGCTCCTCCAGCTCAGTGTTCACTGCAGGGGGCAGACATACTGCTCCAGCAGCAAGGGCCAAGAGCAGCCCTTCGAGATGAAGGCACCACAGCAACACACAGGCATTTGGTGGCCATGTGATCTGGGACAAGTCACTTAACCTCTCCAAGCCCCAGGTTCTTTATCTACAAAATGACATCTGTTTCAGAGGACAGTTGTGATCACAGAGATAACACATGTAAAGTCCCGCCTGGTCCACAGGGAGCATTCCGTCAATGGCACCTCTGTTATGATGACTGCCCATGATGCTGGCCCACCCTTGGGGACCTCTCCCGCCCTGTCCTCACCTTCTGCTTAGTGCTGAGGGGCTGTGACTTCAGTTTTTCATCCTTGCTCTGGGAAATCCTCAGGAATTGTTTGAGGTCTCCCTGAGGAAAAAGCCAAGCATCGCTGTCAGGTCAGAGGCCAACTATTATCTCCAACGCATCAAACCAAGCAGGTGCTCACAGAGTGCCTACCTGTGCAGGTGAGAAGCCCTGACCTGAACCTCCACCCCCACTCCCTTGCAGGAAGTCCAGTGGGAATTTAAAAATATATAGAAAATGGCTCTTAGAAGCTCTCTCAGTCAGAAAGACTGGGGGACTGCCATTCCTACCCTCAGGGGAGCTGCAAACAGGCGGGTGACAAAGCCCCTGCCCTCAGGGAGCCTCACAGACCTGAGAGGGAACCCCTGTCCCCCAGGGGGTTATTATCTGATAAACATAGGGAGGAGGGAAGGAACAGCAGCAGCAGAAACATCCATAAAGTACTCATAAGCAGCTGCCAATGGAAAGAGAATTGCTCCTCCCCTTCCTGTGAGCTGGGCGAGGGTGTGACAAGCAGCAGCTTGAGGACCAAGGGAATAAGGCTTAGATCGGTCGGGGGGGGGGGGGGGGGAGGGATGCACAGTAAGAGGCATAATGGGACATGGCAACTAAGGTGGGGAGAGAAGGCTGGCAACTGGGCTCACACTGGTGCCCCAGATGGTACGGGATGCCAGGAAGGAAAACCAGTCCTGCTAAGTTTATTCCTAAAGGGTCATGAGCCCTGGAGAGAAGGAAAAAAGACAAACCAAAGAAAACCCAAGTCAAGTAAGAAAGCCTGGAATGCATCCATGTGGTGCACAGAGGGAGAAGCTGGGAAGAGCTGGGGACCAGACCCCCAGGCACGGGGCTGGAGGACAGGAAAGATGGACAGGCAGGTGTCAGAGAGCTGGCAGGGACCGGAGGCTGAGTGTCTCAAGGAGGCAAGGGCAGGCAGACGGAGACCAGGTGAGAGGAGGCTCCCGTGGTGCCCCACCCCCCGCCAGAGCCCTAGACTCCCAGGTCCCCTCCCCCCGCAGCCCAGCGTACCAGGTCCACGTACTCCAGCACCATGTAGTGGGGTTCGGCCTCCCGGCACAGCCCCAGGAGCCGCACCACGTTGGCGTGGTTCAGCTTCCCAAACATCTCGAACTCCCTCCGGAAGTCCAGCTGCTGCTGCTCGTCCCGGCTCTGCAGGCTCTTCACAAGCACCAGGGTCTCCGCCACCCCCTCCTCCAAGCCCTGGGCCTTGGCCAGGAACACCTCTCCAAACTCACTTTTCCCTGTGGGTGCAGGTCCGAATCCATCAGCTGCTTTCGCCCAAGCAGAGGAGCCTCTGACTTGGGGAGGTGCCTTGCCTCTCACAGAGGGAAGCCTTTGCTGTGCCCCACCTGGCTGGATGGGGCGCTGGCCCTACTTGTGCCGCGTGACCCTGAGCAAACCCCTCCCTACCTCACGCTGGGCTTCACAGTCTCCAATGAGACTGTGTAAAATGTGTAAAATGAAGGGTGGAATTCATAACCAGCATTTTCCAAAGGAAGGCTCATCTGAGAATTTTAGGTGGCTCTTGATAAACAGGTCAACAGGTACATGTTTTAATGTACACTCAGAAAAAATTTAACTCCCACAGATCTGTAATTTCTCACATTTTCTCCTAGAACAAAACTAACTCCTGTTAAGTTTTGTTTTGTTTTAAATCAGTTAATCTAAAGGAAACGTCAGGTAATTAATGTACAGGAATGACCACAACTGTGGACGTGAGGCACGTACAGGCACTGGGGACACACTGCACTTATCTCCCCTGTGCCTCTCGCCCCCTGCTCCAATGTCCTAAGTTTTAGGGACTTCAGAGCCGCCAGCCCTAACCTAACCTCAAGACAGAAGCAAGGATAGTTGTGACCAAGGCAACGCACCCAGTGTGGTGATGGGCTGTAGGCTCGTCCTCGGGAAGTGCATCTTATCACTGGTGCTATGGCGTTTGTTGGTGGCCGCAGGGCCAGAGCCCAAGCTAGTCAAGGCCACTTCCTCTTGGATCTCCGCTGAGGGCTGCCCATTCTGCAAAGGCCCACCTGAGGAGAAGGAGCATGGTGGGGTGGGGCGGGGGGGCAGGGGGAGGGGGTATCAGGATGAGACCACTCTGGCCACCATGGGGACCTCACTCCTCTCCCCCAAACCTCCACTTCCGTCAGAGTGGGTCCAATCATGGTGTCCCACACAAAAAGGCCAGTCCAACTGATGAACTAACTGATGGGGAAGGGGCGAGCAGGCATCCCTTAAATCATAACCACGTGTTGAGGCAGCTGATCACAACCTCAGAAACAGAACAAAGGGTACAAGTCTCATCTGAACCACTGGTCCCTGGACACTATGTTGACAGAAGCGTTTTTGCTTTCGTAGGGCCTCCTCCGTGCAAAGCCCTAAACAGGCACAAAGGGGAAATCAGAATGAGGGAGCCCCAGGCCCTGCTCCTGAACACCTAAACTGATGGGGGAAACCCAGAAGGGAAACAGACAGACTGGGAGACAGGATGTGCAACAGAAACATGAATGCGTATACTAATTGCATCTGCGGTTTAGTAGTGCACGGAGAAGGCAGGGAAACACAGAAGCTGGCCCGGAAGCTCCAGTGAGGAAGTCTTGAGCCAGGTTGCTCAGACACCGCGGCCCTGGGAATGGGCCAACTCCAGGCTTCCAGCTAGGGGTGGGGCAGCTTGGCTAGGACCCAGGCTGCCCAGCGCTGCAGCTCTCTCTGTGGCCGCAGGAGGGCGCTCAGCACCTGCACCCTGGCACCACCTCCACACCACCGCCCCTCACCATTGAGGCACTCCATCTCGGGCTCCTCGCCCTCAGGCTGCTTCTGAAGGCGCTTGGCCTTGCAACGCTTCTTGCAGTAGAACATGAGACCCAGCACGGCAATGATGTAGGCCACAGCAGCGCCCACGGACAGCCCAATGGTCTGGATCATCTTGTACGGGGGAGGGCTGCCCAGGCCCTCTGACTCCTCCAGCACCGGCTTGTCTGAGAGACACAAAGAAGGGTCTGGGCAGGGGCCTGTGAAGCAAACCCGGCCCTACTTCTCGACTAGCCCTTCCCCACCCTACGCAGAGACAACCTGATGACCTCGATGGTCTGGCCAAACCAGAAAACCAGGAGGGGTCACCACTGTCACTGGCTTTAACCAGGGCTGGGTCCTTGGGCCCTACCAAGGTCATAAAGAGTTCTGAAGGACATGAGGCCAGTGATTCCCAAGCTGGTGTGCATCTGAACATGAGGCTAGGAACACACATTAAAAAAAACATATCTGTCAAGATGTCAACACAAACCTGCACTATTGCGAATAAGCTTCCTACGTGACTTGACATCTTGAGCCAGGCCCTGAAGAGCAGCATTTGGGAATTTCTAGTTTGAGACACTGCCTGACACAGAGCAAGTTCTTAAAGAAATGTGTTTGTGGAAAGGATCTTCTATTCCAGTGAAAGAGAAGCCAGGAATCGTTAGGGAAACTGAGGGAGAGAGGGCTGTGGGGGAGACGATGCAAGATCCCCTGACTCCTGCCTCACACCTAATGTTTCTACCAAAGGGCCTTATCACTTCACTATTTCCCATGTAAGTTCCACAGAATACTTTGTCTAGAAAAACAGTTCTGCTGCTAAACCACAAAAGTTTAAGAACTTCTTGTTGAAACCACTCTCATCTTACAGATACAGAAACAAGCCCCTAGAGAGGAAGTAACACCTCTAAGGGCATAGAGCTGGTTAGCAGGAGAGGCCAGATCTGAACCCCAAGAGTTCCTGACTCTAGGCAGAACCTTTTACCTGACACATCATCCTCTCTGGGCCTCCAGAGCAAAGGAACCCTTTCCTGCTGTCCCCTGGCCTGTTCCCCTCCCTGCCCACCCAGATATACGTGCGGCTGCTGCAGGAGACCTGGGAAGAAGCATTTTAGGACAAGAGTACCACCCCCATGCCTCTCCCCAAGTTGCGTGTGTGTGCACGCACACACACACATACACAAACACGCAAACACCAGCTGCGGCATGTGAAATCAACAACGGCCCAGCTCTAAGCAAGGAAGCTGACACTATGCCATGGCATGGTGGAGGGGACACCACTGAATCCCAGCCCCCAACACAAAAATGGTTTAAGTGTCTTCCATATACAGGGGATGACAATGAAAATAAAGAGAAAGAAGTCTGGCCCCACAACTTCCTGTGCAGGACATCCCTCCCCAGCACATACCCACAACATAGAGGGGAGCCTCCGTGTGTTTGATGTTGCAGCTGTTGCCTGCGATGCAGGTGTAGCGGCCTGAGTCCTCAGGGGCCACGTCATGGATCACCAGGGAGCCATTCTGGAAGATGTGCATTCTGCCAGGAGAGAAGCCACAGCACTGCACACCTCGCCAGCTCCTGGGCAGACCGGCCGCAGGAGAGGTGCAGTAGGTAGGGGAGGGAGACGGCCCTACCTAGGTCCCAGCTTGGTGGGATCCAGGATGCGGTCTTTGCCCTTCCACTGGATGAGTGGCTTGGGGTCTCCTTGGGCCTCACACCGTAGCAGGGCTGTGTGGCCCTGGTACACAGTCGTGCGCTCTGGTTCCACCTTGAAGGTGATGAAAACTAGATGGGAAGAGCCCAAAAAGGTGTAGGGAGCAGTGAGCAATGGGGCTGGTGGGGTGTGGGCTGCCCCATGGGGCCTGCCAGTCCCAGTCCCAGGGCCCTGCCACGGTCGCACCTGCCACAGTAAGCTGGACATGGGCACGGATCTGGCCCTGCAGCCCATTGGAGGCGATGCAAGTGTAGTTGCCGGCGTCATCACGGGTCACCCTGGAGAAGTGCAAGGTGCCTGCATTGTCTGTCACCCACTCCGGGAGGCTGCTTCCATCTGCAACAAAGGGAAAATCACAGGCTTGGCCAGAGTCACGTGGGTGACTGGCAATGCGCTCAAAATCATGCCATTGCTCCTGACTACCCACAAAGTCCAAACTCCTGAACCAGGCGTTGGGAAGCCCCCGTTACTTACTCCTTCCCCAATTTTTCAGTGCTACCTCCTTCCACTGCCCTATACAACATTTCACTTTTGCAAAATTGACTTCTGATTGGGCCCCAACTCTGCCCTGTTCTCATCCTCACTGCTTGCCATTTCTCACTCCTAGAACCCTTTCCTGCTCTTTGCCACCATCCAGGCTTCAGATCCACTTAGAGCCCCACTTCCCACAGAAAGCTTCCACCAGACCACCTGAGCAGGGAGAGCCCACTTCCTCTTCGAAAGCTACAGTCTTACCCTCTCATTCACACTACTCATGGAGATGTAAAAGCTGGTCCAGACCTTTGACAGTTTAACAATCCATGGTAAGGGCTGCAAAAATGTGCATACCCTTTTATACGTAATTATTCCATTTCTGGGAATCTCTCCCAAAGGAAATAAACCCAAATCCAGAAAAAACTTTGGCTTAAAGATGTTTATTGCAGCAATAAAAAGAGAGAGAGCGAAAGCAGACAGAGAAGGAGAGAGGGGAAGAGGGAGGATGGTTAACAACCCAAATCTCCAATGTTTAGGGAATATTTAAGTAAATTACAGTGATTCCAATCATCAGAATATTATTACAATCATCAAAACCAATGTTTATGTATATAAGTATGTGGAAATGCTTGATAACATTAAGTAAAAAAGGGTATAAAATTACATAATTAAGTGGGTCTTCTTTTTCTATAGTGAGCAAAACTTACTCATGTAAGTTTAATAAGTGAAAATTATATGTTTAATAAAATTGCTATGTACAAACAGAAAGATACACATAGAAAAAGAAAGGGGAACATACCCAAAGATTATGGATGATGGGATCCTGCATTTTTCCTCCCAAATTTTTTTTCTTTTCTTTTTTTTTTTGTTTTTGTTTTTTAGAGAGAATGCATGTGGGGGAGGGGCAGAAGGAGAGGAAGAGAGAGAATCTTAAGTGGGCTCCACGTTAGGCACAGAGCCCAACATGGGGCTTGATCCTACAACTTTGAGATCATGACCTGAGCTAAAATCAAGAGTCAGATGCTTAAATGACTGAACCACCCAGGCACCCCCCACTCTGAAATTTTCTAAAGGGACCCTTGTCTTGTTACTTTTATGCCCCAAAGTAACACAAAGTCTCACTTTTGAAAGTGAGAAGGAGGACTTGTCTAAGGCCATAACCCGACCTCGGGTGTGTCTGGCTCCTTTCTTCCTAACTGGCCTAAAATTGGTCCCACTTTTCTGGTTTTTCCCACAATGCCTGGCACGGTGCTGGGTTCTCGGCTGGTCCTCAGACATGCACACATCTGACAGTAGGCTGTCCTACCTGCCCCCACCCCATGCCCACCTGGTACCCACCTGCCCGTATCCATTTAATAGTGGGCTTTTCTCGGCCTGTGGCTGAGCAGGGCACCGTGGCCTCCTTGTCAAACTCCATGCACTGCTGCGGCCGGGGTGGCGGTGTGAACTTGAGTTTTTCTGTGTCAGTAGAGGGAGGGTGGGTGAGTGGAAAGAGTTGGAACTGAGGCAGCTGGAGAGGCCAGGGCAGGCCTGAAGATCCGAGCCCCTGCTGCTCCTTCCTTCCCCTTTGCTCTCCTGCCCACTGGGCCAGGAGCTCTCTTCACTCACGTGCACTCACCCAGCACTTGCACACGGGCTTGGGCCTCGACGCTGCCGGCTGGGGTGCTGCTCACACAGCGGTACCACGTTCCATCGTACACCTCCACGCTGTTGATACGCAGGGTCCCGTTCTTGGAGACTTCGAACCGCGAGTCCTGCGGCACGCATTATGTGACTATGACTCTGCCCACGGCCCCACAAGCGTCTCCCCGAGGGCAGTTTCAGGGGAAGGAGTGCTAGCCAGGTGACCACAGTGCCCTCTCCCACCAGCAGCAAACCGCGTTCTCACCTCTGAGATGAGCATCTGGTTTCTATACCAGACGACTGTGGGTTTTGGTGTGGCCTGGGTCAGGCAATGCAAATACCCTGGCTTGCCCTCCTCCAGCTGGCTGTCTTGGGGCTTCTTTAGCCATGTGGGCACAGCTAGAGGTACAAGGAAAAAACAGAAGACCAGTTAACATGTTTGCACAACCAAAGGATCCAATCCTTGAAAACTCTAATAGCACACTCAACCCTGAGCTCAGAAGCCCACCTGCTCTGGTGAAAACTGCATCAACTACTCCTTAGGGAAGGTCTATGGGCAGCACCTTTTGAACATCGTCTTAGTTAACAGTCACAATAAATCCCCTCAGTATGTATTCCTATACCCATTTGACAGCTGAAAAGACAGAGGTTTAAAGAAGTAACAGTGATGTGCTAATACCTGATAGAGATAGGATTCAAATCCCTGGTCTACAGGACTCCAACACCCTTGCTCTTTTTATTACACTGGAACACTCCAAGTCCTGGTCCTCGGATCCCTGGTGTGTTCTAAATTTTTCTTAATGTTTATTTATTTTTCAGAGAGAGACAGAGACAGAGAACAAGCAGGGGAGGGGAAGAGAGAGAGGGAGACACAGAATCCGAAGCAGGCTCCAGGCTCTGAGCTGTCAGCACAGAGCCCGATGCGGGGCTCAAACCCACAGACTGCGAGATCATGACCTGAGCCAAAGTGGGACGCTTAACTCTCTGAGTTACCCAGGTGCCCCCCTGGTCTGTTTTAGCCATACTTGTCCCCTGAATGATCTCAGCCAATCTGTGGCCTTCAATGCCATATGAGCTGATGATTCCCAAACCTGTACCTTGACTCCTGACCTCCCCCCATACAAGCTTCAGACTTGCAAATCCAACTGCCTACTGCCATCTCTGACTGGATATCCAACAAGCCTCTTGGGTTTTCTATGTACAAAAGTGAACAAATCATTTCCCCCAGAACCTGCTCATCCCAGTTTCCCCTGTCTTGGTCAACATTGCCACTATGCAGCCAACAGTAGAAGCCAAAACCTAGCCTTGACTTCCCTCTCCACAGCCTCCCGTCACATCCATTCTACACAAACCCTATCGACTTTGGCTCCAGAAACTCCTGAATTTGACCATCTCTCTCACTTCCACTGCTACCACTTCTGTTCCAGGCCCTTCAACACTGCCCCTGGATGATTACACTCATCCACTAACTGGGCTCCCTGTTTTGTCTCCTGCCCCTAACATTCTGGTATTCTCAGAACAGCTAGAGTGATTTTTTGAGAATGTCACGCTCCGACTCAAAACCCTATAAGGACTTCCTGTCTGACTTGTGGCAGACTGTTTGCAAAGATGACTGTAAACAGTTCTTCCATCCCTTGCTTCTTTGTAATGTGTTGCTGCCACTTTCCCCACCAAGAGCCAGTCTAGGGGCGCCTGGGTAGCTCAGCTGGTTGAGCGTCCAACTTTTTATTTCAGCTCAGGTCATGATCTCACGGTTTTGTGGGTTCAAGCCCCGCGTGGGCTCTGCACTGACAGAGCAGAGCCTGCCTGGGATTCTCTCTCTCTCTCCCTCTCTCTCTCTCTGCCCCCCTTGATTGCACTGTCTCTCTCAAAATAAATAAGTAAACTTAAAAAAGAGAGAGAGAGAGAGACAGTCTATTTCTCTACTGCCTAGAGTCTATGTGGCCGGTGACTTGCCTGGCCCAACACAGAACACGGTGGAAGAAACACTGAGCAACTGCTAAGCTGATGCCTTGAGAAGTCTTCCAGGTTCCACTACTGGCCTCTTGAACCCCAGCCACCATGTGAAGAGGCTGGAGCTGGACTGCTGGAGCCGCCACGGGGGAGACAACCAAGGCACTCTGGTAGATATATCCTCCGTCAACTTCAAAACATGCGAATGAAGCCACCGGGGACCAGCCAGCCACCAGCCAACCTATCAGCTGACTGCAAGTACATCTGATCTTTCTGACCACCTTGTAGGGTAAGTAGTGGGTTATCAATCCCATTTTGTGGATGAGGAGCCTGAGCCCTGGCAAAGCAGGTGGCTTGCTACCCATCGCTGCTCTGTGCACCGGGGAAAGAGTGGGACCTGGGTCTCTAGACTCCCAATCCTTTGCTCCTCCTTTCCAGCCCAAGGGTTGTTTTTTTGTGTGGGCTGTCACCCCGACTTCTGTGCCTGGCTCTCCACTGTCACCTCCCAGCAGCCAACGGAATCCCAAGCAAGCAAGGTCCAGAGTTGAGAGGGCCACAGGTGAGCACCAGGGAAGCCTCTGTACATCGCACCCAGAGAGCAAGGCCTCAGGGGACCTGGGCTCCCCTCCACCTCGCCTCACCCCTCAGGGCAAAATGCTCACTGGCCACAGTGATGTTGACATCCTGTCGCCGCTGCCCGGCCAGGTTGGCTGCGTGGCAGGTGTAGACACCAGCATCACTCTCCATGGTACTGGCAAACACCAGCTCATGGCCCTCCTGGAAGACCCTGCCACGGGTGGGTAGCCGGACTCCTGCATGCTCCCACCACACACTGGGCTCTGGCAGACCCTGGGGGGGCAAGCAGGCCACACGCTCCTCGCTGCCAGCTGTGAACACCCGTGGCTCAAATGGTGGCATGTCTTCAATCTCTGCAGGGATGGGAGCAGGAGGCAAACAACCCGATTACTGTGGGTCTCAGGGTACCTCATGTGGTCCCAGGGCAAGCTTTTGGCCCTTTCCAGCTCAAACCCTCCCCTAAAACACTGCGTCTCCTCTTCCTGCCCCCAGCATCCTCTTTCTCTCTCTGCACTCTGGGTGGAATCAGGAGCCTAAATCTCTACATGCCAACGAGGTTGAAGGCGGCCCCCACCTCAGCACCCTAGACCCGGGGACCTACCTGCCAGGTGAAGCGTGGCCTCAAGGACGACAGGAGGGCCCCTCTGCCCCTGGCCAATGCAGCGGTAGACCCCTGCGTTGCGGGGCCGGACCTGGGTCAGCAGCAGGGACCCGTTGGCAAACACCGTGGCTCTGCGGAGGTGTGGGGGACTACAAAGAGGAGAGAATGCTATTTGGAAGAAGTGGCCCCATAGGCATCCTTCTGGAAGGGAATGAGATGGAACCCCATGCTGCAATGGTCAGAGATGTAGGAAGGAATCAGCCAGGAAGAGGACAGGGATAAGGAAGCCAACATGTTACACCGCTCTGCATGTGTGTGTGTGTGTGTGTGTGTGTGTGTACGTGTGTGTACACGTGCATGCGTGCACTCACGTGTGTGTGTGGGTGTGCTCCACCTACAGGAGACTCAGCTCTCCGGGTGGCAAGGTGAGCAACAGTGTCAGTGAGAGACAGTGAGTCATCAACAGCATGCACCTGGAGAGACAGAGGCCCACCTCCCCGCAGGGTTAAGACAAGCCTGCCACTAGGGCACCCAGCACGAGTAGTCAGAAGCCCCTGGGCCACACCAGATCAAAACTACTGATGATTTCCTCAGGGCTGAAGCTAGGTGGGATCCAAGCCCCTCACCTAGGACCACAGCCACACTCGGCACTGCAAAGGTGCTCTCCGCTCTCATAGTGCCTGGGTAAGGACAAAAGTCCACATAAAGGAGCTGGACCTTCCAGCATATTCTGGAAGTGACTGCTTCCTCCAAAAAGTGCATGTGTGTGTGTGTGTT